>NW_026973692.1:540000-552500 GCF_035594125.1 Scylla paramamosain | reverse complement strand
CTGAGTGCTGCAAGGTATACAGCAGTTGAAGGCTGAGAGGTGATATGGGATGGAGCACCTTTAAGGAAAGACTCACAAAAGCCACACTTAGGTACAAAATTAGGCTTGAGAGAATGGATGATGCAAGAATAGCAAGGAAAGTGTACCTGTGGAATGAAAGTAGAAGCAAGTGGAGGAACAGGAGCATGAAAATGACGGACAGGAGTGGATTACAAGTTGTGTGGGCGATAAGAATGGAGTTATGGCATGATAGGAATGAAAGAGTGGAGAAGACAGGAAAGGAGTGGATGGTGTTGTTGCTGGAACTGTGTAGAGAGGTGAATGAAAGAATGATTGAGGCAGTGAAAGAGTTTCTAGAGAGAATATGGCATGCCAGATGTAGGAACAATTAGTGTAGAGGATGCTGTTCCTTTCTCTTTGTTTTTCCCCTTCTACAGGAGTTGCAGATCCAAAGGCCTGGCTTAGGAGTGATCCTGAGCCACATATACTAGCAAGATCCCAAGAACAGCAGCAGCAATGAATGGAGGTTGCCTCAATGAATGGAGGAACCAGGATGAGGAAAAAGAAGAGAGAGTGGAGCAGAGCACCCAGACAGAAAACCTGATGAAAGAGGCAGAAGCACAGACGACGAAGACTGAAGAGAGAAAAGACCGGCAAGAAGTGGTGGAAGTGGCCAGAACAGACAGACGCCCAAGGAAGAAGAGAATGGTAATCAAGAAAGCCCCACTACGTGTCATTGGAGACAGCATGGTAAGGAAGACTCCCGACTTTGTGAGAAGGGAAATTGAGTGCACCAGCATGGGAGGTGCTAAGATCCAAGACGTCAAGAGGAAAGTCAAGGAAGAAGTGCAAGAAATGGAAGAGAGAAGCCTGCTAGTTGTCCAAGGAGGAGGCAACAACTTAGTAGAGGCAAGTGCTGAAGACACAGTAAAGGAAGTGATAGAAGCAGTGAGGGCAGCAGAAGAGAAGATGTGTGTGGCTGTGGTGGGGGTCCTGCAGCGCCCACGGGAAGGAGTGCAGCATGAGAGGGTCAGAAGAGAAACGAACCGCAAGATATGCATGGAACTCATGAAGGTCAAGATGGAATGGATGACAGAGAAGAAGGGCAACATGAGCTTCCTGGACATGGATGGGATCCTCGACCAGGACAAATTCTTCGGGAGAGACGGGGTCCACCTCAACCACAACGTGAATGAGAGGCTAGGACGTCGACTGGCCGAGTGGATGAGGGCGAGGCAGGTGTGTTGTGTGGACGACGCATGATGAGGAGGACCCACTGATGTCAGCAAACATGGAAGAAAAGAGATTAACCAGGCAAGTAAATGTGTGAAGATTGGCTGTATGAATGTGAGAGGATGGGGTGTGGGCAAGTTTGAGGATGTATGCAAGGAGCTCAGGGAGTGGAGGTTTGACTCAGTCGGGCTCACTGAGACTCACCTGAGAGATGATGTACGAATGGAGGGATGCGAGTACGTTATGATTGGAAAGGGGCGTAAGGCACAGGAAACACTGGGAGGAGGCGTAGCCCTACTCTACAAGAAAGAAAGAGGACTGAAAGTAGAGGAGATTGATGTGGGGGAGTGTACAAGTAGTGAGGATGTGCTTGCAGTCAGAGTGGAATGCATGGATGGTCATGGCAGACCAGAGAAAGTGGTACTGGTGGTAGCGTACATGACTGTCATGGGTGAAAGAGCAGAGAGGGAAAATAGGAGGAAGTATGACATACTTAAGAAAGTTGTGAGAGAGCATGGAGAGGAGAGTGCTAGTTATGGGTGACATGAATGCACATGTGGGAATACTGGGGGAACAGGTGAACAGGAATGGTGAAATGCTTGGAGAGTTTGTTGATGAACTGGAGCTGGAAAATCTGAATGTTACTTTGGCTGAGGGGCGTGTGACTTGGAGTACAAGAGAACAGGAATCGGCAATTGACTACATGTTGGTGAATGGAAGAATGCGTGAAATTGTGTCGCACATGTGGATAGATGAGGATGGTTTGGTTGATATTGTGTCCGATCACAACATGCTAGTTGTGGAGTGCTTGATGCAGGGTGGGAATGAAGTGAAAGTGGCAAGTAAGAAAAAGAAGTGGAGACTGAGAGATGTAGGGTGGGAGAACTTTCAGGTTGATCTGAGTGAGAGAAGCTGGGACGACGAAAGTGTGCATGACGTGGAGCATCTGAATGAGAAACTGGTTGAGGACGTGAGGGGTGCTGCTGAGAACCAGATAGGGTTTGTGAGAGTAGATAGAAGAAAGAATGTATGTAAACCATGGTGGAATGATGAAATCAGAGCAGCTAGGAAGGAGCGAAAGAGAATGAGTAGACAGTGTAGATGGCTGAGGAAAAAGAGGCATGAAAGCGATGAGGCAGAGAATGAGTATCAGAATGCATGGGCAGCGTATGTGAAGCAGCAGCGGTTGACAAGACGAATGATAATGAATGCTAAAGTGAAGAGTGAAAGGAGCGTGATTCAATCTTTAAGGGAGAAAGGTATGGAAGGTGGCCGTGAATGGTACAAGTTCATGAGAGGTGAGAATATGTCAGGCAGTGTTGTTGTGGAGAGTCTAAAAGTGGAGGGTGTAGTTATAACAGAGAAGGACAGAATCAGGGAGGCAATCAAAGGGTTCTGGGAAGAAGTAGGTGGGGTAGGTGAGATGTTTAGTGTGAGAGAAGAATGTGTAACACTGGAAAGAAAGAATGCAGATGAACTGGATGAAAGAATCAGTAGGGATGAAGTGGAGAGGTGTGTGAGAAGGCAGAAGAATGGCAAGGCAGCAGGTCCAGATGATATACCCTATGAGTTCTACAAGAATGGTGGGGAGGTAGTGATAGACAGAATGACTGAGTTATTCAACCGAGTGTGGGATGAAGAGAGAGTGCCAAGAAAGTGGAATAAGAGCCGAGTGTGTCTGTTGCATAAGGAGGGATTTAAGAGTAAGAATGAGCTGAAGAACTAAAAATGCATAAAAAAAATATTAAAATAAAGTAGATTCATCTGCCATATGGAGTTTGTTGCTAAACTAGAAATTTACCAAAATTTCTTAAAAGAGAATGACCAAATTCAGGGAGAAGACCAGATCAACAGAAGAATGGCCACAATGAAAATCCATATTGATAATCAGATAAGGTTGTGGAGTGATAGATGGTAAGAAACTCAGTTAAAGATAGATTATTATTATTATTATTATTATTTTTTTTTTTTTTATTTGAAGAACAGGAAATCAAAAACAATAGGAGGGACTCCATTAGGTCCACAATTCTTCTGAAGATCAAGTCTAGCAAGGACATGGAAAACACCATTAAGGAAGAATCCTAATAGAAGGTATGAAATAGTCAGAGGATGGAGGAAAGGAAAGAACAAGCCCTGAATAATATAGCATTGCATTTTCAGCAAAAACTTCAGTAGAGTTCTGCTTTAGAAACAGAGTAGTTGACAGTGGCATCATCAGGTTGAAATAGAGAAGGGAAAATGGAGATATTTTTGTTAAGTGCCTGAAGTCAGAGAGAAATTGCATCTGGAAAAATTTTTACATTTTCTATTGAAAAAAGAGTTTTTTGGGTTGTTCAAAAAAGGTTTTGGCATGATTCCAGGTAGAAACAAAGTACATGAGTCTCAGAAGATGGAAGGCTCAGATTGTGTTTGTGAGCCATCTCTCTGTCATCTTTATCATCAGACTGAGGTAAATAAAGGTTCAGGACAAGAGAAGACTTGTGGAATATATGTCTCCATGCCAGACACAACCACCTCTGTTCTATGCTTGGTACACAGACGAGGAAGCAGTGCAGTAGTCATACCATTAAAAAGTCACAATAATAATCCTCAGGTCCTCTCAATTAGCTGACAAAATGTCTATGCTATACATAGCTTAGCTCACTGTCAGTTACTTGCAATCATTTATGCAGTGACTTTCAGAGTGAGGATTCTCTTAAAGAACAAACTTGCTTTTGTGAACCATGAAAATTAGCAGTTTTTAGATAAGGGCTAACATTTAATTCTTGAAGAAACTCAAATAGAAGGGGATGCAGATTATTGAGGCTTTGCAGAGTGTTTATGACAATGATGTTCCAAAGAAAATAGCTGTCTACAAGTGGATTCAATAATTCCATGGAGGCAGGGAATATCTGGATGATCCTTGGACTGGAGGACCAAAAACATTGAAAATTATAAAATGATTGATGCTGTTAAACTCTTATTGAAGAAGATAGAAGAATAACAGTTAACCAGATAGGTCTGACCCTGGAAATTTCATATGGCTCAATAAATTCAATTTTGCATGAAGATCTGGGACTCGGCAAACTTTCTGAGCAATGGATCCTAAAAGTGCTGCATTCAAACCAGCTGATTCTTTGAAATGATCTTTCATTGATAATTCTAAGCAAAACTGAGGTTGATGAAGAGTTGTTTATGAGGTGAATTATTATGGGCTTGGATCTACCAATATGATACTGAAACAAAACTGCAGTCCAAACAATGGCTTCCATGCAGATCACCTGGACCAATCAAGTTCAAATCTGAAAAGTCAGTTCAAACAGAGTTGGCCACCATGTTCTGCAATTCAGAAGTGATAATTGTAGACTTTCTTGAAGGAAAAAGAATTGTTAGTGGACCTTACCATCCATGAGTTTTAAAGAAAAATGAGGTAAAAAAAATGATGAGGAAAGCTGCATAGTCAAATTTTGTTTCAGCATGACAGTGCACTAGCACATTCTGTAAGAGTTGCAAAGGATGTGATTCGAGAGTTCTGATGGGAAGTGCAACCTCACTTGCTTTATAGCCTAGATCTCATGCCATCAGACTTCTTCCTTTTTTTACAAAGCTCAGAGTCACTAAAAGGAGCCCACTTTGAAAACATACATAAAGCTAAAAAAAATGCTATAAACATGTGGTTTCGAAAGAGAACTACTGAGTTATTCAGAGAAGGCTTAAATGAGTGGAAACATCATCTTGAGAAGTGTATTATGCAGGATGATAACTACAATGAAAAATAAGTGCTTTGTGTTTGCAACAAACAAGTAAAAAAAAATCAATACTCATTACAGACAAAAGCAAGGAAACATATAAAAAAATTCCTTACCACATCTACCCCATCCACTGCACACAGTTTGAAAGACTGATTTTTGGCATCAAGAATAACATTGACCATGGCACACATTTCAGATGGGAGCACATAGTCTGTGGAGACAAAGCCGGTACCCTTTTTCAGCCACTGTTGGAAGGCTTGATCTGTCCTTGTGATACAGGACTCAATCATATCACATGCCATCAACTGTGGAAAGAATGGGAAAGTTACCAGCTAGAATGCATGGATCTTTCATCATATCAGACTAAAGCTGAGAGTTCAAAGATGAACAAAACAACATATCTTGGTAAAAAAAAATCACATTACAATATAGAGATAATAACACTAAGAGCATCTCATACCTTTAACCTTTGTTCAAGGTGTTTGGCAAAATCATGATCTGGCCAATGAAGGTCTCGAATGAAAGACTGTAAGGCATCTAACTTCCAGAATAGATCCTCGGAGGTTGCACACCCATTCCTGCCAGACAATACATATTTCAATTGCTCAGTAAAATTACTCATTCATGGTCACCACAGAGAGTTCAGACTTTTCCCGCCTTAATTTCTAAATTTCCAATAGAAAATTCTAAAATTTGGTAAGATCTATGTAGTTGTAAAATATAATGCCACACCTTCATAGTATAATGGGAAACCAAACTTAACTTGCACATAGTGTAATACCATCTAGTGATTCTCTGTTTCAAGCACTCTCAGAGCAATTCCTTGGAAGTGGGCTAAACAATACCTTGGTTCCATGGGTCATGTGCAAACTAGGATCTCACTGTACTGCATGAAGTATGTTCAGCATAAATGTTTTGTGAGAGAGAATAAGACAAAAGAAATGCATCTGGAGTGTTACTACCATGTGGACTGGGAGATATAATGGCCACTTTCAGATCCAAATGTCTGTGACTTTATATATTAGTTTAATATAGTATAATATATAATTCGGATAAAATGTACACATATGTATTCATGATATTGTACTGCTTTTATGTTGCACTGAAATGAAATCTGAATAAATTATAGATGATGGCAGCATTCAAAGGCTGGAATAGAGTTCACTGGATTCTAGAATTATTTGTATAGAATTCTCAATTTCATATGTATTAACTCTCATTCAAAGGCTGAAACTGGAGTTCACTGGATTTTAATTTTTTTATATAGAATTCTCAATTTTATACGTATAAACTGTAAAGTATTTGATAGAATAGGAATGAGCACTGCAAGCAAAGAACAAAATCAAGAAAATCCCATTTGAAAAAAAATAAAATTGCATCATCTTACATTTAAAAAATATGTAAAAGAAGACAATGAAAGATGGTATCACTAAGCATGTAAGCTTTCATTACCCATTACCAGTACAACTTCAGTACTGCACTCAAATCTGCTTCTGCAAACAGAACTTAGATTTATTTCACAATTCCTTTGCCATTCTGGTATAAAGATATATTGAGCAATATGCTTCATCTAGCACATGCATACACACAAATACACTATAAATAGAGCCCTGCAAAAAATACTGAGCCCTTTCCACTGCAAGATGATGGAAAACATACTTAAAATTGTCCATCCTTCAGTCAAAGCTGAGGAAGGCAATTCATTCATCTTATTTTTAGCACTTGTGTATATTCTACCTAATGAAAGAAATTTCTTAAGTGCAATTAGTGTTATCTCTACTCACGTAGGTATATGATGTTTATGAATGTGTATGCACCCAATTTCTTATCTAAAATGGTATTGATATCCTGATAAAGGTTGGCAATGGCTCTAATTTTCATAAATTTTCATTAAAAACTACTGAATAACAATGAAACTAAAAAGCAAATGTCTGTATTGCATTAATTTAGAAACTCAAATAAAAATACTTAAAAGCATGTGTAGCATGAAAAAATGTTGCTGTCATCATATCATGACACCTGTAAGTCACATAGGCAAAATGACAATACAAATCAGTACTGAAAAATAAACATTAAATTTACCTCTTTTTAATGTTGACTTTTTACTAATTTCTTAAGCAAGCTTGGCTTTCTGCTTGAAAAACTCAGTATTTTCTGCAGTGGGCTTATACTGCTATGTATATATGTATATGCACATTTACATGTATGTGTATACATGTATGTGTGTGTGTGTGTGTGTGTGTGTGTGTGTATGTATGTATGTATGTATGTATGTATATATATATATATATATATATATATATATATATATATATATATATATATATATATATATATATATATATATATATATATATATATATATATAATCACACATGCACACATGTACACATACAAACACATCCATACATACAATACATATCATGTGTATATAGGTTTCAACTGTATCTTTGAATGAAATAAATTTAAGTTTATTGAAGTTACGAAAGAATGACCTTATATTTTCATATAAACAAAAAAAAAATCAAAGAATAAAAAACAACAACTTTTGCTTAAAAATATGGTTTCATTACTTTCAACATTATATATTATATACCTTTGCATAATACCTCATCTTTTATTCTGCCAAGTATGGAGTAAATAGTCTGAACAGTCTATGATAAATGAATTTGAATATTCCAAGAAGACTAGCTTTAAAGTGTAAAATTTAATTCAATTAGTTAATTCTTTTCATTTAATTAGTTTGTTTGCACAAAAAAAAATTAAAAGCATATTTAAAGATTCATTATTATATATACAACACACACTAAGGCAAGATTGAAAATTCTAAACTCTAAATTCTAAATATTCTATACTTTTAGCTTAAGTTCTGTATCTTTGAAATAATATTTTATATCAAGTACATACTGGAGGCCGTTTTCCTATATGTTCTGAGTATGCAAGTCTATGGAAAATAAAAGACTAAATTTGGCAATCTATTGGGTTGCCCTTAAAAATGCACACATACACACCCACACACATCCAAACCTATACACATGCTCACACACATACACACCAACATTCTAAGTCTGTAGGTAGCAAGCAGATGTATGTTACTTGTTAATATCTAGAAAAAATGTACACTGGCAAGCACATGTTGGTACTGCAAGTTTTGATGTCTTGTGTTATCTGAATTGTCAAATAAATGAATATTAAGCATTTAATAAAGCTTGAGAAAACCATACATATTCAAAATAAAATTGAAAATAACAAAAAAGTCATATTAACATCACTCCAAACTCAAGCTGATCCTTGCTGCTCTAAAGTTGTATCTGTCTAGTGACAGCTACTGTACCTTCCTAGAAAACTCATTTGAATATCATTCCCATACCGTGCAACTAGAGAGGCCTGTCATTTAAAGAATTTTTGGCCATCAATTCAGAATGTCACCAATTTAATCTGTCCAAATTTCCAAAAGATATATCATCATGGAGGGCTCCTTGATATATATATATATATATATATATATATATATATATATATATATATATATATATATATATATATATATATATATATATATATATATATATATATATATATATATATATATATTCAAGTGCTATAAAAAATGCAAAATTATACTGTATTCTTATTAGTACCCATCCATAATATATATATCATACTTCAAAACAAGAAGTAAAATGAAATTGAAAGATTCAGCTGAAGGAGCTTGAGGAAATGACAACACTTGAAGAGTCCTTCTGCAAGCTTGCATGTTTTTTTTGCTTCAACTTACAGATACTAATCCGTGCTCTACTTTTTTTTTTTATCTACTGATGGAAATCTGTTCTTTTTTAAATGAGGCAATACAGTTTTATTTCTGTGGCTTGATTTTTTTAAAAGATAAATTTACATATATTAGTTTTACTTATCTGAATCAAATAAAACTGAGCAAAAATATAAAATCTTGCTCAACAATTTTTGCAAATTTACTGCTTATGGTAATTCGTTAATTATAATTTTATTATACTCACAAAGCTGAATACTGTTGGATGATAAATTGCTTTAAGAAAGCTTTAATTTAGGCTAAAAAGTCATAGCAATGAAGCTTTGATCAAGCAACAGAAATAATAAGTCTAGTCAGAAATTGGTACGTAATTTTCTTCTATAGTAAAGGACTGCTATATACAACTTTAATAATTCCTTCTATTTTCAGGCCATTCCTTCTGACAGGCTTCTGGAGGCTACCTGGCGAGCACCACTGGATCCACTTTTTTGGGGGGTTCCGAGTCCGACGGAGATGAAGGTTTCCTTCAGGGAGATGGCAAAGAGATGCAGGCTTCATTTAAAAGGAAATACATGTACAGTTCTAAGAGGGAAGGTATTCTTTCAAGGAGTGAAAAAGTTTATTCTCTAAACTGAATAGTGCTGTCTAAGAGTTGGGGTGAAGAAACAGGTAGTTAGTGAGTATATATACACAAGACCACCAACACATTAAGACATGTGATAGATCCCATGAGTTATCTTTGCTACAAAACATCAAGGGAAATTAGAATAAGGAGAGAGAGAGAAAAAAAAAAAACATGGAGTATTATAGAAATCCTTAAGAGTCAATCAACATTATTACAAAAATTAACAATGACTAGAATACAGTGCATGCATTGCAAATGACAATTGCATAAAAAATAAAATGAAGAGTGAAACAGAGAGAGAGAGAGAGAGAGAGAGAGAGAGAGAGAAATTTTGTTTGTAATTAACATGAGGTTAACCAAGTTAATTTTATCCCTGAATACCAACAATTAGTGTTTGATGGACACTTGGCTCTCTGGTGCTTAGTAAAGTAACTTTAGCTATACAGCAGGACAAAGAATAATAGTTGACATTGATAATTCATTAATGAGGAACTGCCACAGAGTAATAGTAATGACATTGAGGAGTAGTGTTATATTATGCTACTTTCAGTTAGTATATAGATATATTATGGCTAGCATTGCAGAAAAAGCTATTTCCCCGCCTTTCTTTTCTTTCTGTTTCAAAGTTTATATTCACAACTAATTATTGATTCACAAAAAGTGCACTTTTTTGCTGATTTAAGCATGTTACATATTTCCACTGTATCATCTCATAAGGAAACCACTATGAAAACTAGCACTGAAGTGACCCTTCACATGAAATGATTAACTTGACCAAAGCATTAACAAGCTGATCACAAGGTTGTGCAATACAGTATTGAATATGCAAATTTTAATTTGCATTGCACCTGCTTAATGAACCACATAAAATTTAAATATATTGTATACAGTTTAATTCTTTTCCAAAAGTTTTCTGATTTTTTCTTTCTTTATTTTTTTTATTAAACAGTGAGAATGCTTCATTTGGCACTGGTGATGAACCTTCACCAGCATCTGAATGGGAGCCAAGAATGAGTGAATTCAGGGAACAGAGGTGCAGCAGATAAAAGGATTCTTCATGGCAATGTGATAGTGCTAGTTAGTAGTGTGACAATGTATCAAATTATGATTTTTGCTTCATATGTGATCCCATGTTAACTCTGCAGTTAACCTGTAACCAATCCCATATGATCACCCTTAGTAATAATACCACATTATCCTTGGATTGTCTATTCTATTATGTGGGCATGATATATTACAGTAATTGCTGGTAAGCACATGCAAGGCAGTAACTGTGCAGAACAAGATTAACTATAACAGGTGGCAGGCTGACAACATTATTCATTTCCCTAAATGTGTGGTAGGAAGCATGAAGCAAAGCTTATACATATATATTTTTTTTTCAAATAAATTTTTTTACATTTGCCAAATTTTGCAGTTTACAGTTTACATGGAACTAAACATATACTTGCAACTGCATATAGCAATTACTATTTAGTAATGAAATAAATATTCTACTTCAAGTAAACAAAACCTTATAGATAATTTAAAAGTAAAAAAAAATGTAGAGAAAAAGCTTTCCTTGAGCTTATATTTTATTACTTTGAATCCTGATTACAGTAAACACTTTTTAATCTCAACTAATTGTGGAGGTGAACATGGGTTGAGTTTGCATAAAGTCCAAATTATCCAACAGTTATCTCTAGCCATTTGTGTCCTGATGCCATCGGGGATGAGGGAAAGAGGGAGGTACATCAGGTGTACTATTGTGTCTCAGCAATCAAGATGCCAAACATTCATAGAAATTCTTATTTTTCTCTTTCATGTTGCTTTTAATATAGAATCTGATGGCATCATAGGGTCATGGCTTGGTAACAGGCGACAGAGAGTGGTAATAAACCGCTCGAAATCCGAGTGGGGTCAAGTAATTAGTGGGGTGCCACAGGGATCAGTATTAGGGCCATTGTTATTTCTAATGTATATCAATGACTTGGATAGTGGAATTAGTAGTGATGTTAGTAAATTTGCGGATGACACAAAGATAGGTAGATTAATTAGGTCAGAATCGGATGCCATCGCCTTGCAGGCAGACTTAGATAGAATGAATGAATGGACGGATAGATGGCAAATGCAATTTAATATCAATAAATGCAAAGTGCTTAGCGTAGGTAGAGGAAACCCACACAATAGGTACACATTAGACAACCAAACTCTGGTAGGTACAGGGTACGAGAAAGATTTAGGAGTTATAGTTAGCTCTGAACTCCGTCTAGGGAAACAATGCATAGAAGCCAGAAACAAGGCAAATAGAGTACTAGGATTCATTTTTAGGAGTGTTAAAAGTAGAAGGCCGGGAGTAATATTAAAGTTATACTTGGCGCTGGTCAGACCTCATCTAGACTACGCGGTGCAGTTCTGGTCCCCACATTACAGGAAAGATATAGGTCTATTAGAATCAGTACAGAGGAGAATGACTAAAAGGATACAGGGGATGAGGAGTATTCCTTACGAGGCGAGGTTGAAGCTGTTAAATTTACATTCTCTAGAGAGACGTAGGTTAAGAGGGGACCTGATAGAAGTCTTTAAGTGGTATAAGGGTTATAACAAGGGAGATGTAAGCAAAATTCTTAGGATCAGCAACCAGGGTAGAACAAGAAATAACAGGTTCAAGCTTGAAAAATTTAGGTTTAGGAAGGAGATAGGAAAAAATTGGTTCTCAAATAGAGTGGTAGATGAGTGGAACGGACTCAGTAATCATGTAGTTAGTGGTAGGACACTAGAGAGCTTTAAGAGAAGATTAGACAAGTTTATGGATAGCAGATGGAAATAGGTAGGTGTGTTTCATACAGGGACTGCCACGTGTAAGCCTGCTCGCTTCTTGCACCTTCCCTTATTTATTATGTTCTTATGTTCTTACATCTAGAAGTAGTGCTGTATAAGAACACATGTTTCATTACACATTTGTTCTCATAATTGATGCAAAAATCAGTTATCAGTAAAAGGTTCAAAAAGAAATTTTTGCTCACTGACTTATATTCATTGCAATTACTATGTTTACCCAATCAAGTTTTTGAAAAGGTGTTCTACTTGAAAAATGACTGCTTAATATAATAATGCAAATTTTCCTATTTTGTGAGCTATGTGGAGAGATCTGGTATTTTCA
>NW_026973692.1:487500-535000 GCF_035594125.1 Scylla paramamosain | reverse complement strand
CTTCCTGAACACAAACCTGCAGGTCAATCATCCAAGCTTCCAGTAACAAAGCCCACATGTGATGGATGCCCAAAATGTGAAGAAAATAAACGAATAATGAAAAAAATAATAATCATTGAAAAATTCACATAAGATATCAAATAAATAATATTTGCAGTAGTCTTGCACTCTTCGAATGTCCCAAAAAATACTATGTAATGAACTTAATTAAATACCTGGCAAAGAAAATTGCATGCATGCCATTGATAAATTCCTCAATGGCATTAAACAAGAATATATACTACTTAGAAGCCAGATGTTGGCTTCTTTCTAGTCTCAGAAACATCCATCAATAACATGTGACTATGCAAGTACATAATCAGGCATAGTGGCTAAGGAAGACCCATTGATAGTACATTCCTGATGGTCCCTTGCTGTTTTTTTTTTTTTTAGATAGGGCTGACTCTTTTAGTCTTGAGGAATTATATTGTTATAAGAAAAGATGTCATGATAATGCAACCCATTGATCACATAATGGGCTGATCATCTAAGCCTACGAAAACGCGGTAGTACAGACCAACAGCATACATCTTTAGCTTTCATGAAGTCCTCATTACAGTTACATATACTAGTTGCTTTCCCATCCTGCAACTCTGTCATATACTTCGGCACAAAAGGATGCAGTAGTTTTGATAAATGACTGGTCAGCAGCTGTCAGCTGCACTCAGAGGGAGATTTAAACACATAAAAGTGCTTGAAACATTTTGCCCACCAATACTGTATATACATATGCATTTGAGTCTGATGTAAAACCATCAATCTGAATCGAAGTCAAAAGTATGGTACACATGGTTTGGAACTTCTTAGCTTAACATGCACATCAAATGTGATGTGCAACAAAATTATTTTCTTGTAATCAAAAACTTGCCAAACATACCTCCTTGTTTCTCTTCAGAACTCTGGTTTTGAGGAGGGTTCTTTTGCTGGTTCAGGTTATTGTAAGTTTGATACATTTTTGTTTTTATACATAAATTTCTTATTTTCATGCAAGAGAATGACTTTCTATGACCTTTCACTATAAAACTTTTTGGGTGGACAGCTCTAATCACAAGGTCTTTAAGAAAGTGAAGTACACTGAACCAATCGTGCCTTGACATTTTTTATTCTTAGATATTCATCAAATCTTTGTTTTTATACAAAATATTATGAACAGTTGCATCCTGAGAGTTCATTCTTTTGCTGTACTGTTTGAGTGTTGCAATATATGTACTCAGTTACAATGAATACAGCAATTGAGTAAGCCCTGCAGTTCAGTGAAATTTTTCAAGTATCTTCATCCCTCTATTCCAGCACTGTTATGTGAAGCTTAAGGGAAAAGCTTTGGACTATGGAGACAGGAGCTACTAATTCTTCGCCTCCTATGTATATATATATATATATATATATATATATATATATATATATATATATATATATATATATATATATATATATATATATATATATATATATATATATATATATATATATATATATATATAATATTGACATCCCTGCTATCAAAGCTGCAAAAACAAACATGAAACATGACAGGGAGGCAGGCCTTTCAGTGCAAATTGCCCATGTAGTTGCCCAAAACAACAAGTATGGCCTATTGAGATTTGAATTTGTTTTGAAACATTTCTCTTTTATATTCCATAATTCACTAGAAACAAACAATGCTAAAAGAGATAGCTGACTACACTCACTCAACAATCCAACACAAGGTTTACACAGATTTGGGTGTGAATACTCCCACCATGGTAATACTAGTATCACAGCTGAAGTCTTTGTTACTTGAGAATGCTGACACTACTTGTATGTACATAAATCTGCATTGTGACTTCATTTTGCACACCTTTATTAACTTGATGTAGGATACTCAGCCTCTTCTGTGTTGGGTCTTCATTGAGATACTGAGTGTTGCATTACTTTGATATAAATTAATATGCACATAAATGCACAAAATTGAAATTGGAATATTAAACCAAATTATGAATAAACCTTGATTTAATGCAACAAATGTTAGAAGGATAGTAAACTCTAATGAGGATGGGATGATCTAATTTCAATATCACTATCTCCAGGTTTAAATTTCAGTCTATTCTAGAAAGCTGCTTTACATCTCACTCTATCCTGGAAATCAGAGTAGCCATATTCATGAGTTCATTCTCATTATATAAAAATAACAATATAAAAATCACATTACTGTTATGATAGTATCCCAGTTTTTACCAGTTCACATATTAAGAAAAAAAAATGTGTTACCTTATTTTCAGAAAATGCTAGTATAAAGATGTTGTTTCAGTATGACTGTAAAAAATGTATTAGTGCAAGCATAAAACAAAAATAACACAAATAAGAAAATAAATAAATAAAATATTATATTTTACTAAGCAAATAATTAATCTTGGATTGTGTGTTTTCTACCAACGGCCTCCTCCCTTATTCTCCCACCGTTCCTTCTCGAAGCCTTTGTGGATGGACTGGGCTATTGAAGACTCCATCAGATCCACATATCGAACAACCATTGGAGCGAATGTTTCTCTGAGGTGTTGATGAAACCGTCCATTTTTTAGGTTATCTGAGGGGGGGAAAAAAAAAATTAATATCCCATGTCATGGATTCCTCAGTTCATTATAAATAGAAAAGAAAAAAAAACTATAAACAGTTACTTATACCACTAAAAACTGTAACAAATACACATAATTAGAACATCACATCACTCTTAGATACTGAAGCACTGAGAGACTTTTCCAAAATTGGCTGTGAGAAGCAATATATATGTAAGTTTAAAGAAATGACCTAAAAGTCAACCTTTCATGTAATATCCAAAGTTACCCCCAATTCACAAGTGGTATTTTGTTGGGTTGGCTTTGTCTTTTCTTTTTACTGTCTATCCATAGAACATAATGAGATTCCTTTTAGTCTGTACAGGTCCAGTAATAATACCCTATCACTGGATATGTATGCATTCTCAGTGATTACTCATCCATTCTCATTCTTATTTTCACTTTTTATAAGTATTATATTGGCTTCAACCTGGGATAAGTACTATGCCTTTATGTTCAACATAAAACAACAAGCTGATGACCTGGATGGGCTTATATGGGCATGGTCAAATAAAGGTAATTTCTGGGAGTGTTCACTCATGTCCAATTCCTCTCATTTTCAACACCACCCTTCGGGGGAGATTATTAGTATTCCTGAAGTTAAAGATTGATGAAATCCATGGTAGTGCCACATACTCATACATGCTTGTGTTACTGTTGTGCTGATAGCAATCCATCACCATGATAATACATGCCACTGCCACTCTCTTTATCAAAACTTAAAAACACTTCTAATCGTAAAATATGCCATCAGATTTATATCCTGGGATGACACATAATCTGAAAATGTAAATGACAATAATTTTTGCTCAGCTATAATAGCATCTCCAACAATTGCCCTGCCTCCTCTGTGCCAGCACCAAACAAAAGGGCTTGTGGCAAGAGGAGGGTGGGCAGTGTCATTGTGAAGTCAAGCTTGTGGCAAGACTTACTGCTTATTACTATGGTGTATGTTGCCTTCTAAAATTATGCAAGATGAATAATCTTTTTTTCCATTTTCTTATAAAAGAACTGGACCACCTACATAATTAACACAAAGGGCAGGTGACAAATTTTTCTGGCTACAAGATAAAGGATGGGTGATGGATTTTTCTGGTTTGTCTGTTCCTGGTCTCATTTTGGAGCTCACACAATAGCTTTTGGTCAGTGTGATTTCTGGGCCTTCACACAACTACTATACCCTCAACCAATGTCTCCACAATTGTCAAGATGGCAAGACCTACAA
This sequence comes from Scylla paramamosain, assembly GCF_035594125.1. Classification (NCBI taxonomy): domain Eukaryota; kingdom Metazoa; phylum Arthropoda; class Malacostraca; order Decapoda; family Portunidae; genus Scylla; species Scylla paramamosain. Next base: position 531,145 of record NW_026973692.1, on the reverse strand, counting down.
TTTTTTTTTTCTTCTGCATCTGATTCTGAGCAAGATTTTCCATGACCAGTGTCTTCAATTCCTCATAAGCCAGTTCTTGATATGAGAAAATGTAAGGAAGGCCATGTGAGCCACAAATACAACACTTATGATGTCCATCATGTAAATGCTGAGCAGCGTTCTGAACTGAGGTCTGCCATGTCAATAAAAATACTGTGCTTCATCAAGCCAGCACAGAAAAACCACATGACCTAGAGACTTTGCATTTGTGTGAGATTAAAGAAGAAGGTTGGTTAAATTTAAAGCAAGCAACCCAGCCAATTTATGATGGAAATAGAATGATTTCCATGAAAATGTAAAAAACATTGCCATACAGGTGAGCAGTTTATAGCAGTATCTTCACCCTCTAGGGATTAATTATGATCCTTAACCCTTCACTATGATGATGCATGAGGTGCACCATTGCTCACCCATACAACCATCTGATGAAGCATCAGGCATGTCACTCCCACGTGATATACACATTTAGAGTTTGAAATCCCATTTTCTGGTACAGGCAGAACAGTGTGGGGTTCACATACGTCATTCACTCAGATCTGGCTCTACCCCATTCACCTGTCAGCCAATCATAAAACAATAAATAATTTCAGTACCACCCACATGGCAACTTTCCATGTTGGCAGTGGGGGGTGAGACTTTGAGGCTGATATGAGTTTGTCTATTTTCCATACATTATGGATGATCTTTCTGACAGTAGCAGGGATGAATCCCAGATGTGGATGAGAGTGATGATAATGATTCCTGTAGTGATGATGAGAGTGATGGCCCTGAGGTTGAGTTGAGGGAGGCTGAACAAGGTTGGAGGTTAATGTCAGACATGTTTTATGATGAGTGTCTTGATTTACCACAGTAACTGTTTCTCAGTTCTTTGGACTCTTGGCAACTCATCACTTGTCTCTCTGATGCCTCCAAACTTTCCTTTGATGATGAGCTGGTTGGCATATTATGTGACTAGATGAATGAGAGTTGCCTAGTTATTTACCAAACATCCCGACAAAAATTGTCATGTGAACAGAATTATTTAAAACCCTGTTACACATGATGACATGTATAACTTTCTTGCTCAAAATTGGTTATAAAATTAAATAAACCGATAACAAAAACAGGTAAAATAGTTCTTGAAAAAGACAGAAAATATCAAATGCCAACTGCACTCTATGGAGAGTGACAGTGGCCTCGTCCTCGTACTGTGCTGTTGGGCTCACACTATGCGCTTTGTAGTGAAGGGGTTAATATGTTCTTTAGTAATGATGATAAAAAGAATGATGAAAATATCCTTAAGTAGTATTTTGAAATAATCTTCCATTACACATTACTAATCATCAATTGGGAACATGGTGATTTAGGTGGTAACTCATCTAAGTACAACAAAGTAAGTCCAGGATTCAAATTTCAGCTCACTATCAAGATTTATGTTGGGTGACTAGCTGGTCTAGAGTTTACCCAGCATCAAATGCATACCACCAGCAATGATTGAGAAGGTTAAGTGTGGTGAAGAAAAGAAGTGGCCAACTTACTCCATATGCAATGGATGGCACTACCAGTCCACTACCTTTGCTTCATGAGTATTGAGCACTGTCATTTTTTTTATTTAAAAAACTCAAATATACCATATATCCCCATGTATAGTTTGATCTCAAGCATAGGTTAACCCTTGATTTCTGGGCAGGAAATTAGTAATTTATGGTATATCTTGTACCACCTAAATGAAGGGCAGCAGCCTCCATCATCTACCTAATGAAACAAATCAGTAAACTTAGAATGCTGTGCTGGTAGGGAAGGCAGCAGTAATGGTGTTGCCATCTTGGGGATGTGACTTGATTACATATCAGACTTGCAAATAAAGATGAAATGGAATACAAGAAGACGGTGTATCATTGTAGCAAATAATAAGGAACTCTGTATGGCAAACATAAGGAATTCTATATGGCAAGAGCAATCAGCTGGATGTTGTACTATAGCCTGTGTGCAGCCACTTGCTATTGGTGCGTGTTCATATTTAAATGTCCTGTAACTTCTAAACCATGGCGTTAAAGGCATCTGACCAGAGAATATTTTCAACTTAGGGTGACTTAGTCTTTGATTTCTGAGGATATGTGATTTTCTAGATGGGACTCCCTATATATATATATATATATATATATATATATATATATATATATATATATATATATATATATATATATATATATATATATATATATACAGTGGTACCTTGACTTGTGAGTTTAATTTGTTCTGTGATAGAACTCGTAACTCAATTTGCTTGTATGTCTAATGAATTTTTCCCACTGAAATTAACTGAAATGCTATTAATATGTTCCAGTCCCCCAAAAAACAAAAATTTTTTTGTTACATGTTTTTAAATACAGTTCATATAACCAACCTCTGTTTACCAAATTTATGGTGTAATGACCCCTTTAAAGCTATCAAACACTTGTTTTATTTTACAAAACTGTTTGCATATTATGGCATATTTCAAAATTATTGAATACTTGCTTTATTTTATGAACATCCTAGGTCTTAAGATGCAAGAGAATTGGCTGACACACAGTCAACTGCATGTTTGAGAGACTAATTGTGGGTGTGTAACAGCCAGCAAGTGACCTTGACAAAGGCCGATGACATCTCTCTCTCTCTCTCTCTCTCTCTCTGTCCTGCTCTGGCTTTGCTCATAAGCAGATTTATTTTTAGGCCTCTCCGCTAGTTATACTACTTCATTCAATGATTGTTTAATTTGTTGGCAGCTACCATGGATATGTCAGTGTTGAAAGCCTTGCTGTCTTCTCAGGAGCAGACTTACCCGGGCACCGTGGAGCTGCTATTTCAACAAATTAATGAGAAATTGAAATCCCTCCAAATAAATGTAAAGGACGTAATGAGTCTTGAATTCACCCAAAAGGAGATGAAAGATTTGAAGCAGGAAATAAAGCAAAGTAAGGAAGACAAGAAAACAATGAAGCTGAGCACATTTGCATGAATAAATTTGAGATAACAGAACAAATATATACAGTACCCTCCCAAGTTTCGCGCCTAGTCCTAGTCTTACCATATATATATATATATATATATATATATATATATATATATATATATATATATATATATATATATATATATATATATATATATATATATATATATATATATATATATATATTTAACACAGTGGAACCTTTTCAAACAAATCAGTTTTGAACAAATATTTTTACTCATTATTGCTTCTGTTGTGGTACCATAATTCAGTTCTCAAACAAAAAGTTATTTGATTTAAAATATCAAAAGGCATAGCAAAAGCTGCTGTTTGTTACTAATTTATAATTTCTATAAATATTTACTTCCTTTTTTTATATTTAGAGGAGAGGCATAAAGTGTAAGACAGTAGTTCAATCTTTGAAATAAGGTAAATGATCCCATTGAAAAACCTTGATGTAAACAAATAGTTTTTGGCATTCAGGAGTAATCCTGACCCACAGTGGCAGCTCGTGGCTGTTACTGATGGGGGAGCTGTCTCACATTCAGACAAATAAAATCTTAAATGCTTTTATTGTTATTGTTTAACATACCATTGATTGATAGATTATAAAGATAGATAGATAATTATTTAATTCTTTAGGTCTTATCCTAACAATAAATGCTAGACTTCCTTAGTGCTGGCTTAGTCTATTTGAAAAGGAAGTCCATTCTCCTGTTCCTGTTTTGTGCAAACAGATCAATAACTTTTTCATTTAAACCTGGCATATTATTCATAGAAATCTTCTCTATTGAAATCATGGCAAGTGCAAGTTCTTTCAATGCAGAAACCGTCTTTGCTTCTTGTGCCATTTTGCAAAATACTGCTAGGCCTACCTGGGAAAAGAAAAAAAATACTATTTTATACGATGTTTCTGTGATTTTACACCATCTATGATAATCAAGATTGAGCACAAGCCATCACTGATCAATAATATTTTAAAATCATCCCTGACCAATTGAAAAACACGATTGAAAATAAGACCGACGCAATAACACTCACCTAGCCACAACAACGGCCGAGACAAGACTGCGCTGGCCGCAGTCCACACTCGCCATTCCGCCCGGGAAGCCTCCCCCCATTTCTCCCGGCTTTCGTATCATTAAATAGTAAATCATTTCTGTACTTCCTCATTGTTTTGCAGTATTTGTTTTTTTCATATAAACATATGAGAATTGGTGTTTTCATGTGAATGATAGTCAAACATAAATAAATTAACATTATTTTCGTGAATCCTAGAAATCCACTGGGGGGGCTGTAGTCTCGCAGTCCCTATTGACGAGCTGCCACTGCTGACCCACTTGTGGCTCACTCAGTGACCCCCAGTGCCATCACTACTGCATAACTGCATTTTTCCAGTAGCTTTTCCAAACAGCAAAATGTCTAACTCTTATGATCACCTTCATTTTGGTGGTAAATGGCTTGCTCCTCTCTGTGTCCCTCTGTAAGGCTTCCTTCACTAGATTGGTGACAAAGAGAATATCTGCACAGTCTAAACTCTAAACAGTATCTTCTGATGAGTTCTGTGTCACTAACTTCTTTCAATACATCCTTTCTAGATAAATAATTTGTGAGCTGGAGATGTGAAGCTGCCATCTTGGCTATGGGAGCATCTGTCACAAGCTGCTAAGAACATGGTAGGCTGGTGTCTGGGAATGGATTAATCCATTTTATATTGATTCCTATGGGGAAAATAGTTTTGGTTTTCAAACACTTCGGATTTCAAATAGTATTTAGGAACTGATTAAGAGAGAGAGAGAGAGAGAGAGAGAGAGAGAGAGAGAGAGAGAGAGAGAGAGAGAGAGAGAGAGAGAGAGAGAGAGAGAGAGAGAGAGAGAGAGAGAGAGAGAGGAAGACAGAAGATGCCAGAGGCATGATGAATACCTGCCTGCACTCCCAAGTTTACTTTAAAAACTCACATGTCTTCCTAGTTTTCTTCCTATATTAATTTTATCAACTTTGTCCCTTCCTATTGAGCTCAATTATAATATAATAGAAGGGTTGGTCTCTCCCCTCAAACTCATTAAATTTCACCCAGTCCCTCCCATAAGTGCACAATAATTTTTGCAAGACTGTAGTCCTTTACGAGTAAGCATAAGCGAGGGTGACTGAGTGTATGGCAGTTACCTGCCATACCCCTGGCCTCCCTCGTTCCTTCCCTGTTACCTGCCCCCTTTTCCTATGTCATGTGACTCACTCCCATGCATCTGAGGGAGCATGCAATGGCTGGAAGATGCATCCCATTGTCCTTGTTCAGTCAGGCACTTGTTGACATAAGGAAAGGACACAGATAGCTTGCTTGAATGATGGAGCACTGGCACATGAGTCAGAGGGATAAGTTAGAGGGCCATTATTAGTAACTATTGCCTGAGTGTTAGCAGCAGTATGCCCCTGCCTTTGCTAGGTAGGATAAGCACCAGTCACAGGCCTGGCTGAGTGTTATGCCAGTCAAATTGTGGTGGGCTATGAGTCTCATCCTCTCCATCATGGCATCCCAGTAGTTTGTGTTTTGTTGAGAGCCTGGGTCTGGTTCTCTAATCATCCCAGCCCTGTCTGTTGTGGTGTACTTGTGTCATTAATGTTTTTGTGATGTTAAATGTGACTGGCTTTCAGAACTTGCTGCTGGGAGCTCTGAAGCCAGAGGACTTCATAATTCTGTGTGCGTGTGGCTGTCTGTATTCCTCCAGGGGACTGCATATAGACTATTCATGTGCAGAAGGATATAATATTCTGTTTGGTGTGGGCTTTGGCCCATTATGTGGGAGGCTGTCCACAGAATATTACAAGACTCATCCCAGTTTGTCCTCTGTCCTAATTGTGCCCCCCCCGGCATTTGGGTTGTGACTCTTTCTCTGCAAGGAAGAGTTGATTTAATGTATATTATATTCCCTTCTCCATGGGTGGGTAAAAGGAGTGGCAGCCTCATAGATTTGATAGTTGCTGCCAACCCGTAGTTCCCTCAGTTACAGTAGACTTTTGAACGCAATTACTGAAGACAATTAATGTGTAGTCCAAGAGGACCTAAACTACTATACAATATAACCAATGAATCGGTTACTAAATATCAGATGGGTAGGGTTTTCCATAACACTGCCCTTTGATTTTACTGAGCATTTACACATTATTATTGGAATATATTTGAATGGCTTGCATACAGAAGCATTACAAAAGCTTGCACTTGGGTTGTTTTGAAAGTACATGATATCATTTTCTAATGAGAAAAATCACCATCTCTCTACTTGCAAACAGTACATCATTGCAACTTGGAACATATTTCTGTCCACCTGGCTTGGATGTGCTATACATATGTTACTGAACACTGATGAACAAGTCAAGTTCCATAGCTGAGATGGTATTGAAATATACATAATCGGGGGTAAGATCTCTAACAATGACTCTTCAAGAAAATGGTTTTACATAAGATTTAAGGTACTGGAAAAAGGTATCCTCTATCCCCAAATACACTGGACTAAACTGGTGCCATTATTAAAGAGTATAATCTCATCCAAAAAAGGGCCATTAGGCCTTCAGGTCAGCAAAAAATGAGACAAGATGGATACTGCACTAGGACAATGCACCAGCTCACCAGTCACAAGTTGCACAGCAGACTCTTGATGACATGGTGTGGAAATGATAAGCCCTCCGCCCTATTCACTGGAACTGGCTTCGTGTGCTTCTTTTTATTCCCTGAGGTGAAAAAAAACTCTTCATTTTACATCCAGTACTCAAGCTATCATTATGATGGTGTCTTTAACATGGCAAAGAACTTTCCATCACTAGTAGGTGATAAAAAGTGCATTGCATGCTATGATTATTGCATGAAGCAATTCTGAAGACAGCTAATCTTATGTTGATGATTCATGTTTTAGACACATGAAGCCTGATATCATTACTTTCAAAACGACCCTTATGTGTATAATTTCTCAGCCATATTTTTCTGCCTATTCTTTCCTTCAACTGCAATACAGAAACCAACTTGTTTATATTTTCAGGTCACATTAGTTGATCTCCACTACTATAGTTTATTACTTTCAATTTACTGCTTTGTTCTTTAAATCTTTATATCATTCTTAACCACTTAATTTCCCTGATCTACTAAAAACCAGCTCAACACAAAATCTTGAGCATCATAACTTGAATTATCAAAGATAAGTTTCTTTTACCTTTACAATTTCACAATTTATATGAAAACATCAATTTATATAAATCATCAATAAATAACACAGCTGCATTTAATTTTGCAGTATTTAAAGATGTGCATATTTGCCTCCTGACCTTCAACATTCATAAATTTGTTTAGGAATAACAGTCTCTATAGGGTGAATAAAAAAGAATAAATAAATAAATAAAGAGCCAATTCTTGTAATAAATTTTAATAGGCAGCAGTTTTGAAAGACTATTTACATAGAACTGTGTTTCTCAGTTTCCATTAAATACAAAAAACAAATAAGAATAATATGTAATTAAACAAAATAAACAAATTAATAAATAAAAATAAATAAATAAGGCAACTTTTCCATATGACAACCACCTCATTATATTATATTGCCTCTCTTTCCCCCACCATCCATTCCTTTTCCTTCATTGAAGTTATTCCAACTGCAAAGATTGCAATGGACATCAACCAGAGATATTTAATATCTTGGAAAAAATTGTATCCTTCAGACTACTAAGATACACTATGTATATTATAACTTTAGATGCACTTGATAATGTTATAATCATTTTCTACTCACCATTATTTTGCACTCATAATACTCAAGACTGATTCTATCAAGTTTCCTTTAATCTGAGTCCAAACACAGGAAAACTTACCATCTGTTCTTAGGTAGTCATTTAGTATCTGGAAGAGTGGGAAGGAGTCCCAGGTATCAGGGGGTTGTTCTGCTAATACTTGATCCATGTCCACAGCAAACAGGGACCAGAAGATCTCTGCATGCTCCACTAAAAGGTCACTGAACCATGCAAATGCCTGCAAATAACAGGTCTCAAAGTTAAACTTGGGTGAACAGTTAAGCATCTTGTATACAAATAAAAACAGGTATAGGCATGAAAAATATGAATGGACAAAGAAATTTTTTAAATTTAGTAAAGAACATTTTTAATGTAAATAGTAAAATGAAGGCAAATGAAGTAAAATAAATGCAAGCTTTCCTCTGGTTTATAATCAATATCTGTCAATTAACCTATATAAAAATGAGAAGCAGTTGCTATCTGAAATTCACCAAGAGTCACACCATTCAGCCAATCTCTACCATGTTAGGGCAATAAACTTTCTTCACCTCATACTCTCTCTCTCTCTCTCTCTCTCTCTCTCTCTCTCTCTCTCTCTCTCTCTCTCTCTCTCTCTCTCTCTCTCTCTCTCTCTCTCTCTCTCTCTTCCATGTGTGTATATTGACTTAGTTGTGATATACAGAAAAAGAACTATGCTTATAATGTACTGTCTCCATATCTAATATTATCCAATTTTCCTTGTTCATGAATGTTCCTTGTATGGACTATTTTCTCATCTAAATCATTCTGGGCTTCTATATTTCTGTGCTTCTGTTCTTCTATGCTTCTTAATATCTCTCCTATAAATTATCCTTTCCACCTTTCTTCCATATCTACCTGTGTCTTTTTCATTCCACACTATGTCTTCTCTCTATTTGTTCCACTCCTTTCATCATACTGAACAATACAATTAAGTCTCTTTCCTTCCTCCTCATGTCTAAGGTTGTGTGTGTGTGTGTGTGTGTGTGTGTGTGTGTGTGTGTGTGTGTGTGTGTGTGTGTGTGTGTGTGTGTGTGTGTGTGTGTGTGTGTGTGTGTGTGTTTACCTAGTTGTATTTACCTAGTTGTGGTTTACGGGAGGGGAGTAATCTCATAGTATCCTGTCTCTATATCTATCCAGTTTGGTCTTAAAAGCATGGATAGTTACAGCATTGACAACATCTTCACTGAGTTCATTCCATTTGTTCACTACACCTCTTGATGTCTTTTCTACAGTCAACTTTCTTCAGCTTCTTATTGTGTCCCTCTGTAGTCTGTGTCTGAATTTATAAAACATTTTTTGTCCACATTTTCCATACCATTTATCATTCTATAGGTGTTTATTAAATCTCCTCTCTCTCTCTCTCTCTCCTATTTTCAAGGGTAGGAATTTCCAGCATTTTTAATCTCTCTTCATAGGCTGACTTGCTCAACTCCGGAACCATCTTAGTGACTGCTCTTTGTACTCTTTCTAATTTTACAATATTCCTTTTTGTATGAGGAGACCACACCACTGCCGCATATTCCAATCTTGGCCTTATCATGGAAATCAACAACTTTTTATCATTCCTTCATCCAAATATGAGAATGCCATTTTTTACTCTTTTTAACAAATTCATTGTCTCTCTAGTAATTTTATCAATATTTCTGTCTGGAGTCAAATTTTCAGTAACTGTTACTCTCAAATCCACTTCCTCTTTTGACTTCTTTAACTTCACACCTTCCATCTCATAATGATATTGTATTCTTTTCTTACTCTTATCAAACTCCATCACTTTACATTTACTTAAATTGAATTCCATTTGCCAAGATTTACTCCATCTATCTATCTTATTGAAATCATCTTGCAGTACCATATAGTCATTTACATTTTCTACCCTTCTCACCAGCTTAGCATCATCTGCAAATAAGTTCATATAGCTATCTATTTCTTCATTGATGTCGTTCACATATATTACAAACATTATCGGTCCCAACACTGACCCCTATGGGACACCACTAGTTACTTTCAGCCAAGATGAATTTTGGTCTTGTATTACTGTTCTCATCTCTCTATCATCCAGATAATCCTCCATCCAATCCAGCAGTCTTCCTCCAATTTTTCAATAAATTTTTATCTTCCATAGCAGTCTTCGGTGTGGTACTTTATCAAACACTTTCTTCGAGTCTAAGTAGACACCATCCACCCATCTGTCTCTCTCCTGCAGAATATCGACTACCCTTGAATAGTGTGTGTGTGTGTGTGTGTGTGTGTATTTACCTAGTTGTATTGTACAGGGCATGAGCCAAAGCTCATTCTGTCCAGTCTTCATATCCATATTTATCCAATTTTCTTTAAATATGTGTACACTGTTTGCCACAACCACCTCAAATCATTCTAGATTTCAATAGTTCAATACGGGAAGCTGTATTTCTTGGTGTCACTTGAACATCCATACTTCTCTTTTTTATTTATTTATTTATTTTTCTTTGTATTTTACCTAGTTGTGGTTTATGGGAAAGGAGTAATCTCATAGTATCCTGTCTCTGTATCTATCTAGTTTGGTCTTAAAAGCACTGACAGTTTTGGCATTTACAACGTCTTCACTGAGTTCATTCCATTTGTTCACACTTCTGTGATGAAAACTATACTTCTTAATGTCTCTTCTACAGTTAACTTTCTTCAACTTCTTATTGTGTTTTCCTGTACTCTGTGTCTAAATTTATAAAACATTTTTTGTCCACATTTTCCATACCATTTGTTATTCTATAGATGTTTACTAAATCTCCTCTCTCTCTCTCTCTCTCTCTCTCTCTCTCTCTCTCTCTCTCTCTCTCTCTCTCTCTCTCTCTCTCTCTCTCTCTCTCTCTCTCCTATTTTCAAGGGTAGGAATTTCCAACATTCTTAATCTCTCTTCATAGTGATTTACTTAACTCCAGAATGATCTTAGTGACTGCTCTTTGTACTCTTTCTAATTTTATAATATTTGTCTTTGTATGAGGAGACCACACCACTGCTGCATATCAAAATCTTGGTCTTATCATGGAAATCAACAACATTTTTATAATTTCTTTATTCAAATATGAGAATGCCATTCTTACTTTTTAAAACAAATTCATCATCTCTCCAGTAATTTTATCAATGTGTCTGTCCAGAGTCAAATTTTCAGTAACTGTTACTCCCAAATCCACTTCCTTTTTTGACTTCTTTAACTTCACACCTTCCATCTCATAATGATATTGTATTCTTTTCTTACTCTTACCAAACTCCATTACTTTACATTTACTTAAACTGAACTCCAATGCCAAGATTTACTCCATCTATTTATCTTATTTAAATCATCTTGCAGTACCATAGTCATTTACATTTTCTACCCTTCTCATCAGCTTAGCATCATCTGCAAATAAGTTGATATAACTATCTATTTCTTCATTGATGCCATTCACATATATTACAAACATTATCAGTCCCAACACTGACCCCTATGGGACACCACTAGTTACTTTCAGCCAAGATGAATTTTGGTCTTGTATTACTGTTCTCATCTCTCTATCATCCAGATAGTCCTCCATCCACTCCAGCAGTCTTCCTCCATTTTTCCCATAATTTTTAATCTTCCATAGCAATCTTCAGTGTGGTACTTTGTCAAATGCCTTCTTCAAGTCTAAGTGGACACCATCCACCCATTTGTCTCTCTCCTGCGTAATATCAACTACCCTTGAATAAAAGGACAATAAGTTCATGGAGCATGATCTTCCCCTCCTAAAACCAAATTGACAATTTTATCTCTTTCCAAGTGTTCCATCTGTCTTTCCTTTATTGTTCTTTCACATAATTTTCCTACAACACTAGTCAAGGACACTGATCTATAATTTAGTGGATTTTCCTTATTTCCTCCTTTGTATATTGATGTAATATTTGGTCTCTTCCAATCTTTTGGTACTCTTCCCTGTGATAGTGATGTCACCACTAGACTGTGAATTTTATCAGCCAGTTGTTCTCTACATTCCTTCGATATCCAGTTTGATACTCCATCTGGACCAGTTGCTTTATTTATTTCAAGTTCTTCCATCATCTTAAATATTTCTTCATAACTGACTGGGACTGTACTTAGTATATTCCTCACCAACTTATCCCTTCCAGCATCAAACTCTCCTTTCCACAGTAAATACCAATCTGAAACTATTGTTCATAACCTCTGCCATGTCCTGTGCATCATCATAGATTTTTCCTTCAACTTTCAATCTTGATACACTTTCCTTCTGCTTCATCTTCTCATTAATATGTCTAAAGAATAGTTTGGGTTCATTTATACACTTAACTATTATATCTCTATCATAGTTTCTTCTCTCCATTCTTATTATCTCAATGTACTTGTTTCTAGCATCAATATATTCTTCCCATCTGCTCTCAGTTTTCCTCTTCTTCCATTTATTCCAAACATTTAATTTATGATTTCTAGTCTTTGCATTTTGTATTGAACCATTCTTTACCCTTTCTACATCTCGTTCCTCTTTTTAGGTACAAATTTCACCACAGCAGAATTATATATCCTCATCAATTCATCCCATTTTTCCCAAACATCTTCTGCATCTTCAAAGTCTTTCCAGTCCACCGCAACAAAGTACTTTCTTAATTTTTCCAAAGTCAGCTTTACTATATTTAAATTTTTTTACCTTGTAATTTTCATCAATGATTACATTTTCATTTTTCAAATTAGATTCCATGAACACATGATCACTTTTACCAAGAGGGGTTTCATAGTGTATTGTTTCAATAATTTCCATGTCCTTGGTAAATACTAAATCAAGTCTTGATGGTTTATCTCTTCTACTAAATCTGGTATCACAATCAACCCACTGAGTCATCAAGTTTTCCACTACCCAGTTCAATAGTCTATTACTCCATGATCTCTCACTTCCAGTAGTTGTCAATGTCTCCCAATTTATCTCCTTACAATTAAAATCACCAACAATAACTATATGATTACTTTCCATCACTATCTTTTCAAGACCTTTTAGCACATCTACCAACATCTCTTTATGCTCTTCTTTTCACCAAGCATTGGTCATAAGTGGCACATACACTCCTACATAATTCATTATCCTTCCATTTTCACTTCTAATCATCACTTGTAGAATTTCAGACTTGTCTTCACTTTTTATTACCTTCTCCACTTTGTCACATTTTTTAGTCAGAATTGTCACTCCACCTCCTCCCTTGTCACTTCTATTTTTCATCCATAAATCATATTTATCATCACCAATGTCAGGAGTTCCCCATTCATTTTTTCATTTTGTCTCACATAATACAACATCTGGTGCAGTCTGCTTAACAACTCATTTAATTCCATTTTAGTTGACATTAATCCATTTACACTAGTATAACACTACCTTACTGTCTGATGTACCATTTCTCTATTCTTATATCTTTTACTCTCCAGAAATTTTTTTCTTCTCCTCTGTTCGTTGTTCCTTTTTTTATTTAGCCTCATTTACTAGCTCCTTTTGCTTCAATCTTTCAGTCTCATACATATCCCTGTTTATCCACACATTCTTATATTCTTCATCTCCAGACAACCTCCAAGACCCATTAATTACTTCTTCTACTTGTACCTATGTTGCAAACCTTATTCTTATGGATCTCATTTTTTTTCTTCATATTTCCCAATTCTATGGAACTTTTCCACTTGGTTTACTACCTGACTGTCTTCACCCATCACTTTCTTCAGTAACTTATTCAACATTTTCTTTTCCTTTTCCTCTCTTTGAATTCTGCTTACCTACTATTTTCTCTTCCTTTAAACCAAATACAATTGCTTATTTATATTTTTCTACAGTGTCTCTCACTAACTTTTCTCTTCTTTATTAACATTTACCACTTTTTGTCTCGGGTTTTGTTTCTCATTTTCTTGTTGTTGTATTATTTTCTTTAGTGATTCTTCTTCAAATTTATATTAATTTAACCATTTATTTTGTCTCATTTCCACATCCTTTTACACTTCCCTTCATTTCCTCATTTCCTTTCTGAACAGTTTCTACTTTTTCCTTTATTTGTTTCTTTAAACAGTCATTTTCCACCTTTAACTTCTCATTTTTATCTTCCATCTCAATCAACTTTGCTGTAATAGTCACCAATTCATTACCTGTCTTCTTCTGGTGTGCCTCCAATGTTTTTATTCTCTCCAATAACTTGTCCATTATTTCTTCCATATGCAAAATTTTTCTACACTGCAGTCTATAATTTAGTTCTCTTTCTTCTCCAGTAAAACCTTCAAGTGAGCCTCTTTCTTTTGGGGTGGTGCCTTCCACCATGTTTGTCCAAAATGTAAACAAACCAAACCAAACTTTCCTAGAGACGGGATGGTACTGTTTCTCCCCTCCCTATTTACCACCTAGGTATTCCTGTGTCTTCATAACATATCTTGTTCCACCATGAGTGATTTGTGTTATTACTTCCTTGTATATGCAGAGCACTAGAAAACACGTCCCGTCAGCTCCACCTCCGCCGTGTGTATGTGTGTGTATTGGGTGTACTGGTGGGTGTACATACATATATACATGCCCAAGAATTCCTCTAAAAAAGCTGTATATGTAATCATGATTTCATCAGCTATGCTTTTCCATACAGTGCAGGCAAACTGCAGTGCAAACAATTCACACTCTTCCTAATCCTATTCAGTCATTTGTCATAAATAATTTTTTAGACATTTAGGGCATCTAGTTACCAGTCTTGAGTGCATCATCCTTCTCTGAGCATATTCACTGTCACTCTTTGACTAGTTGGCTTGAACTCTACCCTTTCATGATTCTCCATTGCATTAGATAATTTCTTTTATTTTTTGACACATAGATCCACAAATGGATGACTTCAGTGTGTTCCACAGTACAACCTAACATTTTTTTTTCTATTTTTGCACAATCAAGAAATCCTTTTCTTTAAACTTATCAATCCTGTATACAACCATTTCTACAAGTGTTACTTTCTACTCCTCTTGTGAACTCTTCACTTAAATCATCTTCCTCTTCACTTTCAATATGCTTGTCATTACTTTATATGTTTACAGTACCACATTATAATCAGTACCCTATGGTATGAAGTGTTCTCTCCACTTCAATTCACATGTAAACTTCTGACAAACTTTATGCTATACCCCTTGTCTAGTTGTGTACTACCTATCATTCTACATACTAATTGCTTTCTTAACAAATATGGTGTACACAGTGGGCCTTAGAGCACCAACAAACTTAAGTCTGTATGTCGTACACTGCATCCACAACATTCACAGCTACCATGTAAATCACTGTATACTAATGCACATCTACATACATAACCATATATATATATATATATATATATATATATATATATATATATATATATATATATATATATATATATATATATATATATATATATATATATATATATATATATATATATATTTTACTGAGAAGCATAAGAGTACCACTCACTTAGCCTACACTAATAAACAGAAATATCATCTCATCAAAAAACTCATAATCTTAGTTAGGCCAATCAGCAAGGCATATGCATACAAGTATCAGAATTATTTTGCCCAAGTTTAACTTTTCAAATAATAATTTGAGCATTTATCCTTCTCACTTGAAGTACAGTTTTTATTTTATTTTCCCTTTTTTTTTTTTTGCTATCAACAATTAAAGTTTATTTGAACATACTTCTCTCCCTTTCAAAGGCCCATACCAGTTTTCCATGAATAAGACCCATTTATTCATTATGATTTTCACAAAGCGTACATCCACACACCTCTAACTCCTGAACTAGCCCTCATTTATATCTGGAATTGCTTTTACAATTACACTTTTCTCTTCTTTTTTAAACAGTATGTCAAGTACAAATTCTGAGTAATGCTAGAGCCACATCTCTCTATGCTGCAGTAGCTATAACTGAGTAGATACTGACTGACATCCATGCAATAGGAAGTGGCACTGAGACCATACCAGTCATCTTAGCAAGTCTAAGAACTATGACAGCCTTCTAACTTATAACCAAAAGGCTTATGCTCCTTACTTTCAGATGGATATGCCCATCTACCACTTTTCTTATAGGTAGTGGAGCTTTTAGCCATACTGTCCTTTCCATTCATGGGACAAATGCAATTAGCAAGGCTTATTTATTATGTTCTCTTCCTAGTGGAAAAAAAGTCAACTTGGAGAATCCTCCAAATTTCTGACGTACATCAACAGCTAATGTGACTACTATTCACATATTCATTCATCAGTTTAATCATGCAGAGGAAATTGTTTTGTGCACTTTTTCAATATTCTAATGTTCATTCAGATGCCATTGTCATCTAAGCTGCCTATAAACATACACATGTGTTCTGCATCCTTATGGTTAGTAAATTATACTACACAAGTAATTTATAATATGAAATAAAATGTTAGTATATGATGGTATTTGCTAATAGTTACATAAGCAATGTTTTGTAGGTCAGGGATGTTGACAGGTAGTGAGTTCAAGTTTGATTTGAAGTTTGACAGGGATGCTGGATGACACAGTTGATTAAGTTTATACAAATAATATAGCTTAATCATGAGAGAACAGTACTGAATATACTGATTAGAGCATATGTTACTAACCAATAAAAGATATTGTACAGTAGTTCCTTAAAAATCTATGAGACTGAGTTCCAGAGATCTCAATATCTCAGACAACATATTTCAGTTTTTACTATCTTTAGACTACCCATAATTCTTAAAAAGCAGTATTATATTAAAAATACAGCCATATTCCTTAGACTGTTATTCATGAAAAAGAAATGTTTTACCAATGCTGTAGCTACTTTTTTTTTTTTATCAAGTATGAGTGAAAGCTAACTTAGTGAGCTCATGAATTTAATTTCCTCAAGCACAAACTCTGTAAGCTGCAACTTTCACTGAAAGTAAGCATCAAGTAAGTAATTCTAACATCCACATAATACACTATGTTAGGTTATCAAACCTGAGACCAAGGGTAAAAGGTGTGGCAGCTTTGTTGACAGTTGCCAGTATGTAAATATATCAAGTGGGTGGCATTTTACATGAAATATACCTTTTTATTACTGATTTATCTCCATGCTACAGTGATGCATAGCAACTTCTGACAGTAGCTCAGTGGCCCCTTTTATCAACAGCACTGATGTAACAAGAGCATGATTAGCATTTGCCATTCTTTCTATTATGCTAGTGACTGCTTGTTCACTATCCATAACAAAATATTTTTGTCAGCTTTACATCCATTATGGTTATTAGACACAAGGTTGAATGAAGACTGAAATGAGTCCCATTGTAGGTGGCTCATAAGCAATGTATGTGATGTCATAGAGAGCAAGATAATATTCATCACCTCATTTTTATTTACACTCAACACTATATGTGACATGATTGTTTTATAGTAATTTTTAGTGGCTGCAACATATCAAGCTTATGCGTTTCCCTTATGAATGAAAACAATCAGAAACAGACTGAAACAAAAAATTGGAATTATTATGCAAAGGGGGATCTAAATGGATGAACACTTATGATAAATTTTGTTTAGATATTTACATTACTGTTATGAATATGGTATGGATGGTATGGTATGGTAAGTATGGTATGAATGGTAAGTAAGCAGAACAGGTTTATCAGTCACAATATTAAACAAGATAAAAATTCATTCTTGAAGTGGAGTTACTTTTCATGAGTTCAGTTTCACTGACAGTATACCAATTTCAAACAAAGGACCTCACACAGTATTCTACTGTGTGATAAAACATTTCATGCAGTGGGAAGTCCACCAGGACTGGGGAGAGCTTATTGATTGTTTATTGATTCCTTTGATAAAAATATTGCAATGTCCCCATCTAGACACTCCATAGAAATACTGAAACATTTATCTCATGACAAGATAAAATCTACTGATCATAATAGAGCGACAGTCCCTCAGATGTTGGGACCATAAGGATCATCAGACCCAAAGATAATTTGGGGGTTTTGCTAATACACAGCTTCCTCCCATCATTTAAATAAATTTTCAATGTTTCAATTTCTCCTATACCATGGACACATGAAGTTTTATTTTCTTCAATGCTGAGCTTCTCTGGAGAGAACCTGAGGTAATCCCTATCCAGACATACAGAGATATTATCATACAGTACCCTCTAGAGTTTCATGCTTGCTTTCTTCCTGATGCATACTGCTTAATTCAAGTATCACAAAAATATGGGTATTGACAACACTGAAAAATGCTTATTCATTCCAGCCACATGGCCTAGAGCCATGTGAGTGTATTTTGTCTTTACTTATGGCATGATGCAGCAATACAGTCATGCAGCACCATGGCATCTAGAAGTGTGTAAGTGTGTTTTGTTCTCACATCCAGCATGACACAGCAGTGTGGCAGTCCAGTGCCATGGTAACTAGAACTTTTTGAATGTGTTTTGTTCTCACATTCAGCATGATGCAGAGGTGCAGTGGAATGGTACTGTCCTCACATATGGTGTGACACAACAGTACAGCAGTACAATACCATGGTATCTAGAACTGTGTGAATATATGTTTTGTTCTCACATATGGTGTGATACAGTGATGCTGCATTACAATACCACAGCATCTAGAGCTGTGTGAATATGTGTTTCGTTCTCACATATGGTGTGTCACAGCGATGCTGCAGTACAATACCATGGCATCTAGAACTGTCTGAATATGTGTTTTGTTCTCACATATGGCGTGAAACAGCAATGCTGCAGTACAATACCACAGCATCTAGAACTGTGTGAATCTGTGTTTTGTTCTCACATCTGGTATGACACAGTGGTGCAACAGTGCAGCATGACACAAAAGTCTGTGGTTGATGCAGCGGCACTATAGTGGTGTGACATGTCTCATTTGTTTGTGTGTTTTTGCAATATAATGTGACAAAAGCCTCTCTTTCCCCCTCTTTAGTGCATAAACACTTGAGAAATGCAAAATTCTGGGATTTAAAAATACTAAAAAATGCTTACTTATGATGTGGGTTTAGTGAGAAGGATGGGATGATGCAGTTGCTGCTGCAATACACAATAATGTGAGTTTAGTTAGAAGGGCAAGCTGCTGCTGCTGCTGCCATACACAGTGATGCATGTTTAGTGAGAAGAAGGACAGGCTGCAGGTGCTGCTGCTGCCACCCCCATCCACAGTGATATCAACACTGAGCCTTTATTAGCTGTGAAGGTAAACATTGGCTCAGCATGGTTTTTTGATGATTGTTACTGTATTATACAGAATTTTATTCATTATCCTTTCGATATTTTGTGAACTTCTAAGTATTTATTACCTTTAGTTATACAGTATGCATAAAAAACTTGAATGTTATAGGTTGAATATATTCTGTTTTAATTTTTGAGGGACCTGTCTCTGCCATGTCAGAACCATGATAATTTTGTGCTGTTACTCTCATCATTAAAACTCTAATGTGAATCGCATCTGATGTGGGTCAGTAGCAGAACCAAATCCTTGCATTAGCATTGACCTGACTGTACCTTTGTTTCTTCATTAAACATCCTCCAACACAACTCTCCCTCTTCTTTAGTTATACTTAACTATCTCCTTCCTGTACATTGAACATTGTACATTGAAGTTTTGCTGGAGTGTGCAAGCTCAGCACAAATTAATTCAGCTAGTGAGGGATTTTCTTATGCTATGGGATCACTGTCATGAGTTATTCAAGGAAACTCAGGCAAATATGAACCAGTGGAGACAGATAGACTTTTTGCTAACCAAGGATGCACCCACTGTCTCTTCTGTAGCTTCTACAGTTGCAACATATCTTTTATTAAGTGCAATGAAGGAGAACAATCTTCCAGTATCTCAATATCCTTATTCATGGTGAAGTGGCTAAATAGATGCTAGCTAGGGGTTTGTTGTTGTTGGAATGATATGGCATCAACACAACAGTCTAGTCCCTGTGTGATGCCAATCTTGTTGGGTTTGTGATATCACCCAAATGTCCAACATGTTGGAGAGAAATTTGCCTGGTGCAACTGCATACCTCCTTCACTCTTGCAGCTATGCTGCACAAGGCTTGCTACATCCTCTCACCCTTATTCAGTCTATATTTCTAATACAAGAATTAACCAATATTTTTACTCTTTCTCTCTTTTGCTGGTATCTCTGGAATTCTTTTTCCTGTTCCTGTTTTTTCTTCTTTGTAAGACTTGAAACTGTTTCAACAGAGAAGTATCAAGAGTCATCAAAAACTAAATTGGCCATCCCTCTTTCTATTTCTTTTAGGGAATGGCATTGCATAATTCATATTTCAAGGTGTCACACCAACACACTTTAACACAATATTCGAATAAAAATGTGTAAACACAGAACCTCACAGCTATCAACCATATTTGTGAGTGTGAGCAGGTTTTTCTTTTAAAAGGAGAAAGGTGTGCTTAAGAATATGGCTGTGGGTCTCCAGATAAAAATTTTCAGGTCAAGTTAATTGTAAAATGATTGCTATTACCATCCTACTGACTTCATCCAAGATCCGTGGGAGAGTAAAGAAATATCCACAACTGTGGCTGATGCCTCTGTTTAGTAAGGCTAACATTACATTTCTGCTGCATCATATCATATAAAAGCATAGCATAATAATGAACCATATTCTTATTTTCTTTAGAATTGTACCACACTATGATTTAATATTATATTGCAGTGCATGCTCTATTCATGGTTCATAAGAACCCAACCTAAGTTCAGCTCAATAATGTTTTCCCCAGTAAAAAAAAAGAAAAAAAAAACATTAAATGTGAATATGACATGCATGATTATGATAAATCTGCTTTTTCTAGCCATGTATGATAAGAAATTGTTCATAAAAAATCAATAAATCACAAATTTTCCAAGGGTTACTGTAGTTAATGACTTGATACATGTTGCAATAACTACTTTGATTGTTTCCTTGTAAACTTATTATGCAGCCTGTTTATTGGTGCACTGTATTTGTGTATATCTTCTATGGGTATGAGCATGCTGATCATTGACCAATGAACCAAAACTAAAGTGGAAAGATCATATGTAGGCTTCACTTGCTACTGTAAATATATATTTTTTCTTTTTCTTGTTGCACCCAGCTAGAGTGGTTAATCCACTGAATGTCATATGAATCAACATACTTGGTGAAAGAATAGTAAAAGTAATGCTGGATACAGCAGCCATAGGAAGCAGCAATGTCATCAGATTGCTCATAACAACATGGCAGACATTTCATGGTCATCACTGTCTTAAAGTAAAAAAAAGCTACTTCTGTCAATGTCAGTGAAGAAGGATGAGCAAGTATAAGCTGCAGCACTGAGCTATTGGCCACTCTTTGGAAATATAGAAATTTTTCTTGGATACAGGTTTTTGCATTTGTGGAGGTTATAGTGAATAATATATGTTATTCAGTCCAAAACCAGTCAAATTAAACATCAGGTTTCTACTAACAAGACTAAGGATTCTGAAATATCCACGCCTTGTTGAAACCATGGAACAGTATTTAAAGGTATGTTCTACTTCTTTCAATTATATTGCTTCTAAGAGTATTAAAGAAGGGCTATATGGAAACATGCATGTATAAAGATGGTATTATGAAGGACAATATATAATTTGGATTTTCTATAAAACATATACATATGAAGTTGTCATTCAACATTTCCATCTATCACATCTCTCTGTCAAATGTTTGATGTGGAAAAATAATGCTATAACTATCTCACTGGGTGTGTGAAGTTGCCAGTTAGAACAATTAATAAAATTAAACTTTGTGGCTGGGTGCAAATCACATGTGCATTCTCATTCAGGAAAGCTTGTATTTGACTCATGTAAGAAAGGATAAAAGAAAGGATAAAAGAAAGGATAAAAGGAACAACTTAGACTATGTAAAAATGCATTTCTCAGTACATATATTTATCATGTCATTGTCTTACTCCATTCATATCAGATGTTTACTGAACATGTATGTAAAAATTATTTCCATGGAGAAGATGCTTGCTGTCTCATTGGTATTTTTTTCTAATACCTCATACATACTTAACCTGAGTGTTAAAGGTATTTGCAAAATTTATTAATAAAAAAAAAAAATGTGTAAGCGTGCAGAAAAATCAACAATTGAAACCTGCAGAACATGTATCTGGGAGAAGTTTTCGCATGTCCAATGTCCTGCCAGTGATTCAGTGACTTAGCTCATTAATGAATTCTGTGTATTTTGTAAAAAATAATTATGAGTGCACTCATGCTGGATTTTATTTACAGTGGCAAACTCATTGTCTCTGAATCATACTGATGTTGTTGTGATATACTAATATGATGGCTTGGTGCATAAGCACAAAAATAGCACTGCAATGGTAAGAATAAAATTACATGACAACAACAATAATCAGACAACACTGAACAACACAGTAAGCATATAAGATACAAGGCAATAACTATGATAAGCAGAACACAAGTAAAAAAGTTTCATGGATAAAGTAATTTTCTTTTTCCAACAGTGTATGCCTAATCACCTGTGGATTACTTCTTTAATTATCACTAAAAAATGCAAATGTTCTTATTTGTTCTAAAATTCAAATGATCTCATTTGTTCAATCATATTAGATTCCTATGGGATTGCATATAGGGAAGGTAACTGTGATTAAGATGAGAACATGAGGTTGCAAACAGTGGCTGTGACTCAGAAGCATGCAGGTTGCAGATTCTATATGCAACTTCCTCCATTCAATCAATATGATGAATATGATTAGCATTTCATTAAGATGTGCTATTGACCTTCCCTATAGGCATGACTAAATGAGTCCCTATTGTAGACAATATGAATCCTGCTGAAGGATTTCTGACGCTTTATTTAGTTCCTCACACTATAATTGATACCTGAGACAATTTTGGACAATAGAAAAACTACTGTATTTCACTCTTGCTCTCTTGTGACAATATTTGGCTTAAATCTGGCTGTATCTAAATTATACTGATGTGGATATATAGACTTGCAAGTCAGTATTAAATGCCAAATACTTATTCAAAAGTAGAAACACTGAACAAAGATAGGTCAAAATAACCAAATTAGCATTAATTGGAATGATATCTCATGTAGGACAATCTAAGTCTTTAACCAGGTAAAAGAATTTAACCTAACAGGTGGGACAATGAGCATGCTAAGACTCATTACAATAGATTTAAGTAAAAAATTATAGACTTACAAAAGATATGGGCACAAACTGATTAAAGTAGTACAGTAGTGGATAATTGGAAGAGACTTACCACAACTAATATAAAAAACAGATTTATGTATGTATGTATGCACAAGTATGTATGTATGTATCTATCTATCTATCATATATATATATATATATATATATATATATATATATATATATATATATATATATATATATATATATATATATATATATATATATATATATATATATATATATATATATATATATATATATATATATATATATATATATATATATATATATATATATATATATATATAATCAGCTCTCCCCTATTAGAAAGAAAGACTTGTCATGCAATGCAAATTTTGTGCTTGATGAAATTAGATTTAATCTTTTTAACAGAAAAGGGATTAGCTTCACAGATCACCCTGCCTTCCTTATTTAAAAAGAAAAAAAATCTTATATAGAAGCTTTGAAAGCAATACAAGCCTAATTCTATAAGCCTAAAAACAACAAAGCAGTATTATTTGTTAGACAAGCTTTACACACACACACACACACACACACACACACACACACACACACACACACACACACAGACACACACACACACACACACACACACACACACACACACACACACACACACACACACACACACACACACACTTGTGAACAAATGGAATGAACTCAGTGAAGACGTTGTAAATGACAAAATTGTCAGTACTTTTAAGACCAAACTAGATAGATACGGAGACAGGATACTATGAGATTACTCCCCTCCCATAAACCACAACTAGGTAAATACAACTAGGTAAATACACACACACACACACACACACACACACACACACACACTTAGCCTGATTAAAAACTGTGATCACATGATGATTAGTTGTTCCAGCTTTTTTATGGGTAGAAAAAAAAGTTGGGTTAAGTTTGCATGGGTTTAACTGAGTTAGGTAACTTTACCTAAGCTATCCTAGCCCACCCCGAAATTTGCTTGTTTGACTAAACTTCATGTAATTAAAAATCAGAAGTGTTTGTCTGACCACTGTATTGACCATTGTACACAGTGTCACTATGGTGTCTCAAATATATGCCTATTGATAATGGAACATGATTTCCTACCTTAAAGGATATGCTGGCTAACTCATGAATACTATGGCAAAGATTATCCTTAGACTTGTACTATTTTTATGCATTTTATGCAAGAGGGACTCTAAGCAAGAGCAACAAAAAAGAAGAAAAAGCACAATAAAATACCAAAATCCCTAATGGAAAGAGTCAAATGGATTATTCAGAACTAGAAGAGAAATGTCTTAAAACCTTCCTCTTGAGTTGAATGACTTTCCCTTATTCCAGCTTTCTGTGATTCCAGCCATAGCTAAGGGGAAATACAGAAACAGACAGGGATTTCCAAAGTTTACCAGTAAAATGTGGTGAATGAGAATACTGGTTAACTATTGCATAAAAGTTGGACAGAATAGGGATGAGAGAGTTGAAAATCTTATGCAGTAAGGCCATGGGAGAAGTAGTGGGATGCAGTTAGTAAGATCAGAAGACCAGTTAATGTGAAAGTAGCAATAGAAGATAGCAAGAGATGCAACCTTGTGGCAAAGAGAGGATGAAGATAGTCAGGTAGAGGAGAGGAGTTGATAAGATGAAGTGCTTTTGATTCCACCCTGTTCAAAATAGTAGTGTGAGTGTTGTTATGATATATCAATATGATGACTTGGTGCATAAGCAGAGAAATAGCACTCCACTTGTAACAACATAATTACTGTGACTTCAGATCTCTCTAAAATTTCTGATTGGGGCAGAGTGAACTTAGTATTGTTCAATGCATCAAATTTTTCAGTAATACTCATGTCCCCCTCTTTTACATTGGATGTCCTCAGTCTGTCCTTTGCTTATAATCTAAACTGGAAATTTCACAGCTCATCTCTAGCTAAAACAGCTTCTATGAAGATAAGCATTCTGAGTTATCACTGCCAGTTTTTTCTCATCACCCAGCTGCCAACTCTGTACAGGGACCTTATCTGTCCATGTATGGAGTACACTTCACATGTATTGCAGGGGGGAGAGTGGAGGGGGGGAGAGGGGTGGGCATTCCATTCATACCACTCTTTTAGACAGGGTGAAATCAAAAGCATTTAATCTTATCAACTCCTCTCCTCTAACTGACTGTCTTTAGTCTCTCTCTCATTGTCACAATCATGCATCTCTTGCTATCTTCTACTGCTATTTTTCATGCTAACTGTTCTTCTGACCTTGCTAATTGCATGCATCCCCTTTCTATTTTCTATTTCTATTTTCTCTCACCCATATTCTGTCCACCTCTCTAATGCAAGAGTTAACCAGTATTTTTAATCATTCATCTCTTTCTCTGGTAAATTCTGGAACTTCGTGCCTGCTTCTCTTTCAAGAGGGAGGTTTGAAGACACTTATCCTCCACTATTTGATAATCACATTTGATTTTCCTTTGGGAACTGACACTCATGTGGTCCTTTTTTTTTTCAAATTGGTATTATCCATTACCAATATCCCTCTTACATAAAAAAAAAAAATCTGGGTCTTCCAAAGAGAAGCTGTTAACATTACTTTTCCCTGATAACTGCTCAGATGGATGACAACTTCAATCAGTGAGTTTGGAAGAAAAGGGAAAACAGTTGAATGATTTTCACTTATTCCAGCTTTTTGTGATTCCATCTGTACCTCCAGCTAGAGTAACTTCCAGTGTTGATACATACAGATCTATCTTGTCTACTTTAAATACCAACTGGTTGAAAATTGTCCTTGAAAGAACCTACTTGACTACCAAGGGATTGTTGTGAGATAAGATGTTCACCCAAAGGTTCTTATTTCTTGAAAGGTGGGAAACAGTATGTTGACAGTTTCTCTTTAGACATAGATTAAACATTTGTTAAGAAAATCCCCAAAAAGTTCTGGACCAAGAGGAACCTTGTCTATTTATACAGTGAACCAGTCATACTGTCTGAAAGTGAACTATGGAGAAGTCTATTTCCTGAATCTCTGTGAGGGACATGGCAATCAAGACTGCTATTAATTCTCTTAAATGTACATATACTTCTCTTTCCAGACTCTG
This sequence comes from Scylla paramamosain, assembly GCF_035594125.1. Taxonomy (NCBI): domain Eukaryota; kingdom Metazoa; phylum Arthropoda; class Malacostraca; order Decapoda; family Portunidae; genus Scylla; species Scylla paramamosain. The sequence continues at coordinate 505,063 of NW_026973692.1, read as the reverse complement.
TCTCATCTTGTGCTTATTAAGGTGCTGATAATTTTTTTGGGAAAAAATCTTTATGACTCAATCTTTTGCCATGAAATTTTTATAGGAAGTTAAGATCAGCATACAATAGATGCTACAGTTCAAAAGTCCCTCTGTCCCCCATTTTTATACGTCAAGCTTGAATGGTGTCGATACATGAATTAGAACACACGAAACTTTCAGAAACTCACATGAAAATTTGTCAAGGGAGGCAGTGAAGAATTGTATCTTCATAGCCATAGCATCGGCATCCTCACTGCTTCCCTTTAGCTGGCATGCTGTAAGAGTTAGATTAGAGTCCAAATACTTTTGTAGAGAAGCTAGAAGCTGTGGGGTAAAGATAAAGGGATGCCACCATTACAGTTATGTAAAGACAGTTCCTCACTGCCTCCCATGACAAATTTTCATACAAGGTTCTAGAAATTTCACATGCTTTGCTATATTGACACATTCAAGCCTGAAATCCAAAGATCTATGATTGAATGACATCAGCATTACTTTTTTGCCTCGCACTCATCACTACAAACACTACAGCAAGTGTTTCATCCAGAGAACAGAGCCAGTCATATTTCACCAAAGACAAAATGAACACTAACACTGGTAACCTGCTTAATACTGGTCATTGTTAATATAAACATGAGTGAGGGGGAAGAATGCACTTGATATGCCAAAAGCCAATTTGTCCCAGCATATTTTTTATGCTTGGTAAGAGGCCTTAAGCACAAAATACTCCCTGAATAGCATGTGCTGCCGCAATGCAAGATCAGCATTCATTGACTGTAATTATGCTCCATGATGGGTAATTCATCAACTATCCTATGTTACTTAATTTTCTCCTCTGACAACCAAGCATGGAAAGATGGACTAACAGCGTATGTAGGCTCAGTGTTACCTGTCTCTGGTAGGATTCAAACACAAGCTAAACCTGACCCAAGGCCTTCAAAGCAGTATCATTATTCACTGTGCAACCACATTACTAGCAAAAACAAAGGAAAAGTTTAGCTTGTGAATAATGCAGCTTGTTATAGATGTTTATTTAATTTATACTTATGGTCCCATCCCATCTCAAGAGGCTCTGGTCATAAGTGTACAGTGTTTCTGTTAAGGTAAAAAAGTAAAATAAAAAGTATCTTCAATTACTAACAAACAATATTTTTTGTATATCACTGTAAAGTGTTTGCCATCAGACACACTTATAATGAAAAGAGAAATAATAATAGATAATAATAATAAACAGCAGCTTGCCACAGGAAGCAGATAATGAAATCCAAAGCAATTTAGGAAACCAAGATGGAGTGATGCACTTTACTTGTGCATACTGAACAATACAGCTTTAGAATATGGAAAAATAAAAAAATAAATAAATAAAAAATAAATAAATACTGAAATGCTTCCCAATAAATAACAAAATAATTTTTATTGATTAGATATGAATAATTCTGCTACCACTAGCAATCTCATTTTTAAAATATCTAGAACAGCAATAGATGATGCTTCCATAAAATAACTCACCTTCAAGACATGAAGATTATTTAATCATTTGTCAGTCACTTGAATAAAAACTTTAAACAATAAGTTTTCTATTTGCTACAGTGTAGCCCATTTCTCATGTTGTGTTCCCTACTACTAAATCATCTAATGGAACCTATGAGTCCTGCTGGATGTTTCAATAAAATTTTGGATAATTAAGCATATGCCCTTACTTTTGAAATGCATCACAATGAGAGAAGTAGTGCAATCAAGCTTAATCATGCATTTTATGAAGCTACATCATTAACTAGACATAAGCCAAACATTACTTACTTTATCCTGTGAACACACAAGAGAAAGAAGAGAGAGAGACTGGTTAGAAGACACAAAGAGGAAGCCAGAACTGATGCACACAGCTCAAGCCCACCTCAAGACAATGCACAAAAGCCCAACACAAAACACTAATTATATTCATCAGAAGGATTAACATGGTTATAAGAATGATTAGAATTGAAGATAAATTATACGTATTTCATAAAAATAATGGGCTTAGAGAATGTACATATATTTCTAAATGGATACTCTACATTTCAAAAAATTTTTTTATTACCTTTTATAATATTATAACCTTTTGAGAAATATATATTTTTTAACTATATTACTATCAATAGGTATCATAATAATGTCACTGTCTCTAATGTGAATACAGTGAATCACCACTACCATAAGTGCTCTGTTTCCACTGAAAACCAGATCAGGAAATAAGTAATGGAGCTTATAATTTATATACTAGTGCTAATTTGGCATTTGTAAAAGTAACTTCTATGCAAAGCTTAAAAGTTCAAATTTTAGTGGATATGTGCATCTTCTTGCTTTATAATGAACCAGAAAGAGGAAAGTTTAAAAATACAGTGAAATAAATAATAGAAAATAATTTGTGCTTGGACTAAAAATAAAAACAATTTAACTTAAAACAGAAATTATGAAGTTAAAACTTTTTGTCACTCTACAAAGAGTGTGCAACACATAAAGCATTGTGCTAGCTTTAATAATTACAAATGGCTGAGAAAATCTTCTAAATAACTGAGGTGCTGCTAAGCAAGCAAAAGATTATGCAATGTGGCAGTTTTACATTTGAGAATTATGTGATACTCTATTCATGCACTTTTCCCTCTGTGTGTAACAGATTATGATGAACCCATTTGTGCACTCAAAGTGTGAGGTTGAATGTGAAACCACCACAATGCAAGAAAAAATTGTTCAGAGAAATAAACATATAAAAAGAAAAAAAATGAATTAAGAAGTGTAATAAAAACAAAATTAAAAAAACAAATATCGCCTACTAAACACTCACCGATCTGAAAGCCTACAAACCAGAGAGAGAGAGCAGAGGAAGAGTACATTGAAACATTAGTTCACATGAATACACATAACATACATATGCAGAGGTACATGGCTGTATATGTTATCAAAGACTAGACATGATAGGACCTATAGATAACGTTCAAGTCAACATACCTTCAGCTGTACTAGACACAGAAATATAGCCAGAAAATATCATGTATGATTAGTAATGTGACTTATGATAGAGTATGTATATGTTCTGAAAGTATGGTTATTTTGATGTTGCTTAACTTGATGTGTTATTGAATATATATATACATATATATATATATATATATATATATATATATATATATATATATATATATATATATATATATATATATATATATATATATATATATATATATATATATATATATATATATATATATGTTTTTTTTTTTTTTTTTTTTTTATGTAGGAAGGATACTGGCCAAGGGCAACAAAAATCTAATAAAAAAAAAATGCCCACTGAAATGCCAGTCCCTTAAAAGGGTCAAAGCAGTGGTCAAAAATTGGTGGATAAGTGTCTTGAAACCTCCCTCTTGAAGGAATTCAAGTCATAGGAAGGTGGAAATACAGAAGCAGGCAAGGAGTTCCAGAGTTTACCAGAGAAAGGGATGAATGATTGAGAATACTGGTTAACTCTTGCGTTAGAGAGGTGGACAGAATAGGAGTGAGAGAAAGAAGAAAGTCTTGTGCAGCGAGGCCGCGGGAGGAGGGGAGGCATGCAGTTAGCAAGATCAGAAGAGCAGTTGGCATGAAAATAGCGGTAGAAGACAGCTAGATATGCAACATTGCGGCGGTGAGAGAGGGGCTGAAGACAGTCAGTTAGAGGAGAGGAGTTGATGAGACGAAAAGCTTTTGATTCCACCCTGTCTAGAACAGCAGTATGAGTGGAACCCCCCCAGACATGTGAAGCATACTCCATACATGGACGGATAAGGCCCTTGTACAGAGTTAGCAGCTGGGGGGGTGAGAAAAACTGGCGGAGACGTCTCAGACCACCTAACTTCATAGAAGCTGTTTTAGCTAGAGATGAGATGTGAAGTTTCCAGTTCAGATTATAAGTAAAGGACAGACCGAGGATGTTCAGTGTAGAAGAGGGGGACAGTTGAGTGTCATTGAAGAAGAGGGGATAGTTGTCTGGAAGATTGTGTCGAGTTGATAGATGGAGGAATTGAGTTTTTGAGGCATTGAACAATACCAAGTTTGCTCTGCCCCAATCAGAAATTTTAGAAAGATCAGAAGTCAGGCGTTCTGTGGCTTCCCTGCGTGATATGTTTACCTCCTGAAGGGTTGGACGTCTATGAAAAGACGTGGAAAAGTGCAGGGTGGTATCATCAGCATAGGAGTGGATAGGACAAGAAGTTTGGTTTAGAAGATCATTAATGAATAATAAGAAGAGAGTGGGTGACAGGACAGAACCCTGAGGAACACCACTGTTAATAGATTTAGGAGAAGAACAGTGACCGTCTACCACAGCAGCAATAGAACGGTCAGAAAGGAAACTTGAGATGAAGTTACAGAGAGAAGGATAGAAACCGTAGGAGGGTAGTTTGGAAATCAAAGCTTTGTGCCAGACTCTATCAAAGGCTTTTGATATGTCCAAGGCAACAGCAAAAGTTTCACCAAAGTCTCTAAAAGAGGATGACCAAGACTCAGTAAGGAAAGCCAGAAGATCACCAGTAGAGCGGCCTTGACGGAACCCATACTGGCGATCAGATAGAAGGTTGTGAAGTGATAGATGTTTAAGAATCTTCCTGTTGAGGATAGATTCAAAAACTTTAGATAAGCAGGAAATTAAAGCAATAGGACGGTAGTTTGAGGGATTAGAGCGGTCACCCTTTTTAGGAACAGGTTGAATGTAGGCAAACTTCCAGCAAGAAGGAAAGGTAGATGTTGACAGACAGAGCTGAAAGAGTTTGACTAGGCAAGGCGCAAGCACGGAGGCACAGTTTCGGAGAACAATAGGAGGGACCCCATCAGGTCCATAAGCCTTCCGAGGGTTTAGGCCAGTGAGGGCATGGAAAACATCATTACGAAGAATTTTAATACGTGGCATGAAGTAGTCAGAGGGTGGAGGAGAGGGAGGAACAAGCCCAGAATCGTCCAAGGTAGAGTTTTTAGCAAAGGTTTGAGCAAAGAGTTCAGCTTTAGAAATAGATGTGATAGCAGTGGTGCCATCTGGTTGAAGTAGAGGAGGGAAAGAAGAAGAAGCAAAGTTATTGGAGATATTTTTGGCTAGATGCCAGAAATCACGAGGGGAGTTAGATCTTGAAAGGTTTTGACATTTTCTGTTAATGAAGGAGTTTTTGGCTAGTTGGAGAACAGACTTGGCATGGTTCCGGGCAGAAATATAAAGTGCATGAGATTCTGGTGAAGGAAGGCTTAAGTACCTTTTGTGGGCCACCTCTCTATCATGTATAGCACGAGAACAAGCTGTGTTAAACCAAGGTTTAGAAGGTTTAGGACGAGAAAAAGAGTGAGGAATGTACGCCTCCATGCCAGACACTATCACCTCTGTTATACGCTCAGCACACAAAGACGGGTCTCTGGCACGGAAGCAGTAGTCATTCCAAGGAAAATCAGCAAAATACCTCCTCAGGTCCCCCCAACTAGCAGAGGCAAAACGCCAGAGGCACCTTCGCTTAGGGGGATCCTGAGGAGGGATTGGAGTGATAGGACAAGATAAAGATATGAGATTGTGATCGGAGGAGCCCAACGGAGAAGAAAGGGTGACAGCATAAGCAGAAGGATTAGAGGTCAGGAAAAGGTCAAGAATGTTGGGCGTATCTCCAAGACGGTCAGGAATACGAGTAGGGTGTTGCACCAATTGCTCTAGGTCATGGAGGATAGCAAAGTTGTAGGCTAGTTCACCAGGACGGTCAGTGAAGGGAGAGGAAAGCCAAAGCTGGTGGTGAACATTGAAGTCTCCAAGAATGGAGATCTCTGCAAAAGGGAAGAGGGTCAGAATGTGCTCCACTTTGGAAGTTAAGTAGTCAAAGAATTTCTTATAGTCAGAGGAGTTAGGAGAGAGGTATACAGCACAGATAAATTTAGTATGAGAATGACTCTGTAGTCGTAGCCAGATGGTGGAAAACTCGGAAGATTCAAGAGCGTGGGCACGAGAGCAGGTTAAGTCATTGCGCACATAAACGCAGCATCCAGCTTTGGATCGAAAATGAGGATAGAGAAAGTAGGAGGGAACAGAAAAGGGGCTACTGTCAGTTGCCTCAGACACCTGAGTTTCAGTGAGGAAAAGAAGATGAGGTTTAGAAGAGGAGAGGTGGTGTTCTACAGATTGAAAATTAGATCTTAGACCGCGAATGTTGCAGAAGTTAATGAAGAAAAAGTTGAGGGGGGTGTCAAGACACTTAGGGTCGTCGACGGAAAGGCAGTCCGACCTGGGGACATTTATGGTCCCCTCCCCAGATGGGGACTCCGAGGCTGGTGTAGGAGTCGCCATGATTTTAAAATTTTTTGAGTGAAGGGTGTGTGTGTTATTAGGTGCTTGTAGTTTTGTGTGGAGGAAGAGAGTTGTCTTTAGAGGGCAGGCTGTGACTACCCCCTTGTGTTGTGAGACACAAAGGGAAACGTTCAGTGAGGTCACAGCTGGGTTTAATGATAAGTTCACAGCACCCCCTGAACAGTGCTTTAGACCTCACTGGGAGTAATTATCATTTATATATATATATATATATATATATATATATATATATAATTTTCTGTTTGAGAAAGTTGTTCACCAACACAAACTACACTAACTACATTACTAAACACCTCAAGATTATTGAAACTCATTTTCAAATAAGGAATTTGTATTGCTTAATAATAATAATAATAATAATAATAATAATAATAATAATAATAAAAATGCCACAGTATAAAAATCTTCCATACAAAAGAATCTAAACATAATCATTGGAAAAGAAAGAGTATCACTTTTGGTGAATGAATCCTGTCATGTTTGAAGACCCATAAAAATTATAGAAGTACATGAGACTTACCATGGGTCAGTTGAAATGTGCTTCGGATTTTGCGAAGCAAGCCACCGCTGCTGGAGAGAGCTTTCACATGAGATACACAAAGATTTTGAAATGTGCTTTGGATTTTGCGAAGCAAGCCACCGCTGCTGGAGAGAGCTTTCACATGAGATACACAAAGATCAAGGTACCGACAGACTTTAAAGAGCTGAGAGCCACCCACATGCCACAAGTTCCCGAAAAATGCCCGTCGGAAAGAGAAACACAAAGTCAAAAGCCCATCTTTCCGAAGGGTGGGAGTGGTGGGCATGTGAAAGCTCTCTCCAGCAGCGGTGGCTTGCTTCGCAAAATCCGAAGCACATTTCAACTGACCCATGGTAAGTCTCATGTACTTCTATAATTTTACTTCAGCAACCCACCGCTATTGCTGGAGAGGCTCCACATGAGATTTTAAAGCCATGTGGGTGTACTCTCAGAACTACACAATCCTTAACGTTCTCCAAGTGAGTGATTGAAAATTAAACAAACTAAATATGTATCCCAACTTCATTGTATGAAAAATCCTCCTCCTTAAACAGATATGTCCCTTACAAAAACATATAGTACATGTATAAAACAAACAAAATATGTCAATTGAGATCCAACGCAAATTAATACAGAAACCTGTTAACATTACAGTACAGAATCCAGTATGGCCTCTTGAAAAAAAATCTGAAACCTGAGTGATCTCCTTATTATAGTGTTTAGCAAAGGTTGTCTCCTGAGTCCAACCTGCCTTAGATAAGATAATGTTAACTGGGACATCCATGGCTTTGGCCTTGGAAGCAGAGGCTGGTCGAACACTGCCAGCCGTGAATTTCTTAGTATTGATACCACAGTCGACAAGAACAGTTTTAATCCACCTTGCCACTGTATCTTTGGAAACACTTTTATGTGGCTTCACCACACTGATGAGTTTCCCATTATCCTTCCCAAATTCCTTTCCCAGATTCTCCGTTCTGTTAATATATTCCTTCAAGGTATTTACAACACACATTCTAGAATCAGGTAAATAAGCATGAAACTTAAGCATTCTCACATTAAACTTCGAACGACACTGCTTAATGTTGCCCCCTAACAAAAGAGATACAGAATTGTTATCAACAATAGCATTGGAATACAATAATAAATGTAAGGTCTGTACTCTTGCAGCTTGAGTCAATGCCATAAGCATCACCAATTTCAAAGTTAAAGATTTCAAAGATAGGTCTTGTAATGGGCTCATGGACCTCAGCTTCTGCAATACTGGCTGCACATCCCAGGTTTCAGCATACCTAGGGCAAGAGGGTCTCAAGTTAAACACACCACGCATAAACCTATTGATAAGTGGATGATTCCCAGCTCTACATCCCTCCAACGTAATGCCTAAAGCAGAGAGAGCACCTCTTGCTGTGTTAACAGACTCATACCCCACCCCTCTGTGAAATGTCTCTGAAAGGAAATTCAAAACATTAATTACAGACGGAGTAGAGGGATTGATATTCCATCTATCACAAAATGATGACCATCTTTTAATGTGTGGTCTATATTGCCGCATCGTACCTGGTCTCCACGATGCCATGATAATCTCTGTGCCTTCTGACGATACACCTCTCCCTCTAAGTTGTTGCCTGACAAAAGACATGCCATCAATTGGGTGTGGGTCATAATCGGGTGTTCTTCCACTGATGAGGGATGTCGTAGTACAATTGTTTTCTGAGTGATGAGCCTGGGGGCCTTGATCAACATTTGCAGAAGAGGGCCCATCCAAGGTTGGGAATTCCACATTGGAACAACCATCCACCCCTTGGCTCTCTCCTCCCTCATTTTCTGTAGACACCTAGTAATGAGAGAAAATGGTGGGAAAAGGTAAATCAGATCGAAACTGGCCCAATTTAATGTGAACGCATCCACATGCTTTGCTTCAGGATCAGGTCTCCACGAGCAAAAACAATCTATTTGCTTGTTTAAGCGAGAAGCAAATAAGTCAATGGAGGGAGTTCCAAAAACTACACACAACTCTTTAAAAATCTTTGGATTAAGTTTCCATTCATGTCTGTCATTAAAATTACGAGAGGCTTCATCCGCCAACACATTCTTCTTTCCTGGTATGTGTGCACAAGTAATCCAGATGTCATTGGAAATACACCAATTCCAGATATCAATGCAGACAGAGTTACACACTAGTGATTTAGTTCCACCCATCTCATTAACATAAGCAATGGCTGTGGTATTATCACACATAACTTTAACATGGCAGCCTTTAAGCAAGTAAGCAAAAGATTGAAGGGTAAACAAGATGGCCTTGAGTTCCCTTGCATTAATGTGTAGGCAACTTTCTTCTGTTGTCCATTTACCATTGGTGGAATGCTTTAATACACAACCACCCCAACCTAAATCTGAGGCATCAGTAAAAACTTCAACAGAAGGAGCAGTCCGAATAATTTTCCGAACTTGCGTACCTACTTCAGAGATCCACCAACTCAGCTCCATTTTCATTTCCTTTGAGATAGTCATAAATTTGTCAAAGTTGCCCTTTCCTACCTTTAATGCAACAATTTTGGCCTTTTCTAAAATTCTGTAATGGAGCTTACCTAATTCAACGGCCGGAATGGCAGCTACCAACATGCCAACTACCCGAGCTACCTCTCTGATCTTTGCCTTATTTCTACTGGCCAAGGATGAACAACTTTCCACAATCTTCTTCACTCTATGAGCAGGGAGTGTGACAGTCATGGCTTCAGAATCGATGATGTTGCCAAGATATTCTATGCGTTTTGTAGGCACCAAAACTGACTTGTCCACATTAATACAAAACCCCACATTTTGCAAAATTTCCACAGTATCCTTTAAACAAGCAACACAATCCTCAACTGACTTGCTACACATAAGAGTATCATCTATAAAGGACTGGGTATTTCCTACAGAGTGCCCCATATCCTAACTGGGTCCATATGCCAATGGCCCCTCCCTGGGGTTGATGAAACTCATTTTCATGCACTCACCACTGTCACTCTTCATTCATCTCTATCACACATAATGATTTTGCTTGCTGCACAGTCATTTCTCTCTTTACACAGTTCATCCACTCTAAGAAAGCCCATTCACAATGCACATCTCCTCCTTTCTAATTCTGTCACTCCCTGTTACTCCACACATACTCTTCAAATACTACATTGAACCATTTCTTCTCTGCTACTCCCATGTTCCATGTTTGACTACCATATAACACAACAGGCACACTATTCCTTGTATAACCCTATTTACACTCATACCCACTGTTCTGTGTTTAAAGATCTTTCTCAGTCCACCATATATTTTTCCTTTTTCTTTCACCCTGCACTTCACCTGTCTCAACTCTTCTGTCCACTGCAGGTGATGATCCCAAATACTTGAAACAATCTATCTCTTCCACCTATTCTCCATTCAGTCTTACAAACATCTTTTCATCACCTATTTCTCTTGATCATATCAATACAGTGGAACCTCGGTTACTGAACGCTTCCATTTTCAAACAAATTGGTTTTCGAACAAGATTTTGAACTCATAATTGATTCTGTTTCCTTACAATAATTTGGTTTTTGAACAAAGTTACTTGGCTTCATATACTAAAAGACAAGGCAAAAACTGTCATTTATTACTAATTTATAGTTTCTATAATATTTCCTTCATTTTTATATATTTTGAGAAGACACAGTGGGTAAGACAATAATTCAATCTTTGAAATAAGGTAAATGTGATCCCACTGAAGAGCCTCAATGTAAACAAACAGTTTTCGGTTTGGTCAGAAGTAATCCTGAGCCAACTGTAGCTCTCTTGATGATCCACAACACCATCAGTACTGCACAACTGTATTTTCCTAGTAACTTTTCTCAGCAGCAAGATGTCTAAGTGTTATGATCACCTTAATTTTGGGCTGTTCCTCTCTGTGTCACTCTGTAAGGCCTTCCTCACTAGACTGGTGACAAAGAGAATACCCGCACAGTCTAAACAATATCTTCTGATGAGTTTCATGCCACTCAATTCAATTCAATATGTCCTTTCTGGATAAACAATTTCTGAGCTGAATATGTTGTGAAGCAGACATCTTGGCAGTGGGAATGTCTGTCACAAGCTGCTAAGACAGTATTGATGGGTGTCCAAGAATAGATTAATCCATTTTACATTGATTCCTAGGGGGAAAAATAGCTTTGGTTCCTGAACATTTCAGATTTCAAATGGGATTCAAGAATTAATTAAGTTTGAGAACCAAGGTTACACTCTACTTTACTTTCACCAACAATCATTTACAGCTTCCCCCTCCCACACACACACTCAGACTCCAACCAGTCTTTTCCCAGTCTTTTCAACTTCCTCTCTGAGTCATCTACCATACCTGTATCATCAGCAAATAGAAGCTGACTCAGATCCCATACCCTTTCTTCCCCACTGATCAAAATCAGGGTTTAACCTAACACTTCATATTCACTCTCTTTATCACACTGTATATATATATATATATATATATATATATATATATATATATATATATATATATATATATATATATATATATATATATATATATATATATATATATATATATATATATATATATATATATATATATATATATATATATATATATATATATATATATATATATATATATATATATATATATATATATATATATATATATATATATATATATATATATATATACACAAGTTGCAGAACCATACTGACATTACACAACCCTAATGCAAACCTACTCTGACTAGGAGGAACTCACCCACTCAATCACCAATCCTCCCACATGCCCTGCTATTTACACTCCTTCCAATGACCTGCCTCCAACTCCATATGCTTTCAGAACATCTCATAGGCCTTTACTGTCAATCCTATTCTACACTTTCTCCAGAACATTTCACAGGACTTTACTTTCAATCCTATCCTACACTTCCTCCAAGTCCACAAATGCCAAAAAAGACTTCCTTCCCTTTCTTTCAAAACTTTTTACACAGCTGCCTTACTGCAAAGACCTGGTTCACACATTCTCTTCCCTTCTTAATGCCACTGTTTCTTTTGGATGGCATTTTCTGTTCCTACTCTTATCCCCCTTATCAACACTCTCCTATGCATCTTTTTCTACCACACTTTGAGTTTGAGCATTCCCATTTCCTTGTGTGTACCACACATGGATTTACTGTCTTCTGTCATCTTGCTGGCAACAGAGCATACATTCAGTAACCTTGCCAACCATAATAAAGGTATAGGTAATGCTCTTTCCACCACTCTTCAAGCACACACAGCACATCCATTTAAACCTGCAGCTTTTCCTTTCCTCATTTCCCTTGTAGCCTCTTGTACTTCCTCTCCTAATAATAAAAATAATAACAACAATGACAACAATAATACCTACCTAGGCTTTTCCCCCAAAAAGGGAGGTAACCAGGGCAAGGCATGCAACTTTCACATTCACACTCATTCACACTGCTCTCTAAGCCTCTTAGCCCCTTGGTTCCCAATGGGGAAGAGAAAGTACTCCTGGCATCATTTTATGGGGATCAGCTGCACAGTTTTGACAGTTTGGTCTGGAACAAGGCTCCTTCATAACAGGTACTAAACTGCCCCACATCTATGTGAGATCACCGGTGTGTGGTGCCTCCCTTGGAGGTTGCAGGGCCACATCATTCCTCATGCCTTCACAACTGGTCTCCATTTGCTTCTGTCACACACAATCATTCTATTATGCTCCAATGTCAATCCTCTTTCCATTAAAGCTTCCTTTATGCTATCTATCCATCCCTTATGTACCCCACCTCACAAATTCACACCTCTCACACTTGATCTTAGTACCTATCTTCTTCACCAGCCTATCATTTTCCGTTCTCTTATGTTGAAATAATCTCAGCACACATTGTTCTGCCCATACTGCTAAGTCTCTCACAACATCCATTGTCGCTTCCTCATTTCTGACTCTGTCCATCTGATAGAGTTCCTCCACACACGTATTCACACATACTCCTTAAGACATCTCATCTCCCTTACATCCAGTCTCTTCTTGTCTGTTACTCCGATATTCCAAAGCACCATACAGTGCAGCAGGAACTACTATCCCATTGTACAATATTCTCTTTATGTTCATTCCAAGTGCCCTACTGTCAAACAATTCATTCATAACTCTTAATACTTGCAATGTGCAGTGTGAAACTACATGGCTTTCAATCACCTGTGTATTTTCAATAAGTATGTTCACACTGGTTGTGAAGCTACATATACCAGGCTAGCTATGTTGCCGGGCAAGCACTTTTTAAAAACATAGCTCCATTAACGCATGTCCACTTAAGTTTTCTGGGAATATCTCGGACCCTTACCCCCACCCTAATAAGTTAACAGTTCATCACAGCCCATAATAGAACCACTGTATACTGCAAGTCCTCTACAATCTGCAGTCGCTATGGGGCAACTGATAGTAGTAGTATGGAAATACCCATATTTATATGACATGGCTATGGAGGGCTACAGAGCTGTGACAAATAAGGGCAGCTGCTAGGAGAATATTGCCAAATCTCTTCAAATGGATCATAAGTAATTTATTTAGTGTTAGAGTTAGCATTAATAGTTCTTCCTCTTCCTCAAGAAACTGCAGAGTACTGTCTCCCATGGCTGCAGCCACTGAGCTTGGTGGCATCTCTTCCAGTGTGAATACTCACATAATAATCATCACAAGCATCCATCTGCCGCATCACATGCATAGCATAGCTTCACTCCCCATGTGAACCTACTTTTATACACCACATATTATTCCATATGTACCTTCTCTGACCGTCTTTGTTAATACCTTACCATAAGCCTTGCCTACCACACACAAAAGATTGATACCTCTGTAATTACAGCACTCATGTCTATCTCCTTTTCCTTTATACAATAAAACTATACATGAAAAAAAATAATAAATAAAATAAAATAATAATAATAATAATAATAATAATAATAATAATAATAATAATAATAATAATAATAATAATAAATAAAATAATAATAAATAAAATAAATAAAAAATAATAATAATAATAATATCAATAGTGTGTGTATTTACCTAGTTGTATTTACCTAGTTGTGCTTTATGGGAAAAGAGCTATGCTCGTACTGTTCCATCTCCACATCTTTTAATATCCAACCTAGCCTTGAATCCATGTATACTTTCTGCATTTACTATCTTCTCATCCAGACTGTTCCATACACCAATACTTCCATATTGGAAACTATACTTTTTGACATCTCTTCTACAAGCACTTCTTTTCAGCCTCTTTCCATGTCCTCTAGTGTCCCATGTATCCCAGACCATCAGGTCGCTCCGGTCCACCTCCACTACTTCCTCATATGCTTTATATATCGCAATCAAGTCTCCCCTTACTCTCCTCTTTTCCAACGTTGGTACATGTATCCTTGCCAGTCTCTCTTCATATGGCAAGTCCCTGATACTTGGTGCCATCTTCATAGCTGCTCTCTGAATTCTCTCCAACTTCCTTATATCCTTTTTCTTGTATGGTGACCACATTACTGCTGCATATTCTAGTCTGGGTCTTATCAGTGACACGATCATCTTCCTGACCATCTCTTCATCCATATATGTAAAGGCCTGCCTTATTCTTTTCAACAAGTTATAGGTTTCTCCTGTAATTTTGCTAATTTATCTCTCTGGGGTCAGGTTCCCAGTCACTGTAACACCGAGATCCTTTTCCTCTTCTGCTCCACTCAACCTTACACCATTCAACACATAATTTCCTTTTACTCTTCTTGTACTTTTTCCAAATTCTATTACTTTACACTTCTTTAAATTAAATTCCATTTCCCATCTATAACTCCACTCTGATATCTTGTTCAGGTCTTCTTGTAACATTCCACAGTCCTCTGCACTCTCAATGTTCCTCAGCAACTTTGCATCATCTGCAAAAAGGCTCATGTAGCTGTTCACACTCTCCATCATATCATTTGTATAGACTGCAAACATGATTGGTGCAAGTACTGAGCCTTGGGGTACTCCACTTATGACTTCCCTCCATGATGATTTTTTATCTTTTACTACCATTCTCATTTCTCTGTTTGTTAAGAAATTTTTCCATCCATCTCAGCAGCCCCCCCCGTAGCCCACCATTATGCTTCAACTTCCACAACAATTTCCCGTGTGGCACTTTATCAAAGGCCTTCTTCAGGTCTAAATAAACACAATCAGCCCATCCATCTCTTTCTTGCATTATATCCACCACTCTAGAATAAAAACTCAGTAAGTTTGTAACACACGATCTCCAAATCTCCAAATTGTTGTTTTATTATCACTTCATTTTCTTCTAGGTACTGCATCCATTTATCCTTCACCAGTCTTTGACACATTTTGCACACCACACTTGTTAGAGACACAGGTCTATAGTTTAAGGGCTCCTCTTTACTACCACCTTTGTAGATTGGCACTATGTTGGCTCTCTTCCATTCAATTGGGACTCTACTTTCAATTAGGGAGCTCTCAATAATATTATGCATTACCCATGTCAGCTGCTGATTGCACTCTTTTAGTATCCATCCTGACACTCCATCAGGTCCAGGGGCCTTCCTAACATCTAGTCCCTCCATCTGTTTCTGGACATCCTCTTCAGTCACTTGGATTTCCCCCAGACCCATTTCCTCACTCATCTCACTCTGCCACACAAATGTTCTCTCTTTTGTGAATACTGATTGAAAACTCACGTTCATTATCTCTGCCAATTCAGCCGGATCCACACACATTTGACCATTCACCTTCAATCTGCCTATTCCTTCTCTATTTTTCATTTTGCTGTTCACATATCTGAAGAATAGTTTTGGTTCCTCTTTGCATTTGTCTATAACATCTTTCTCATAATATTTCCTTTCTTCTCTAATAACCCTTACATATTCATTTCTTGTAGTTGTGTAGTTTTGCCACAGCTCCTGCGTATTTTTCCTTCGCCATCTATTCCATGCCGTTTCCCTCTCCTCCCTAGCTATTTCACATCTTCTATTATACTAGTCATTGTTATATCTTCTCTTTGTCTCTACTTTCGGTACATATCTTTTCACTCCCTCTTCGTAAATATTGATGAAAGCTTCCCACTTTTTTTGCACATTACTTGCTGGGATAAGCGTACTCCAGTCCGCTTCACCAAAGTATCTCCTCATTTGTTCAAAATTTAACTTACCATAATTAAATCTTTCACTTTTATAATCTTCATATCTACTTTCCTCTCTTTTTTCTTTAATACAAAACCTTATCATGACATGGTCGCTTTTTCTTAGTGGACAGTTATAGTTCATGTCTTCTATAATATAAATGTGTGTGTGTGTGTGTGTGTGTGTGTGTGTGTGTGTGTTTCTGTAGGTATTTGCTAAGATGTAGTCTACAGATCCTGAGCTATTTTTGTGTGGTCCTGTCTTTGCATCTGTATTTGTCCAGCTTTTCCTTTAAATTGATATACACTCCTTGCTCTACTTCCTCTTTTTTCAGTCTGTTCTACATACCTAGATCTATATATAGGGAGCTGTTCTTTATTTTAATAGTTCAAACCTTCCACTCCATTTTCTCATCTTTTATGTCCTTTCAATTATACAGCATCTCTTTATTTTAACAATTACAGATCTCTTCAATTTTTATCAGTCTCTTAATTAATCTATGTATTATGACTATTTCTTTCCTCCTTTTCTTTCTTCATGTGTTGGTATCTCTATTTCTTTTCATCTTTTCTCATACATCAAGTGGCATCGAGATAAGTGTGTGTGTGTGTGTGTGTGTGTGTCATTCACCTACAATTGTCTGCTCATCACCCAGCCAGCTGTTCCCCTACAGAAAGAGCTCAGAGTTTGTACTGACCTACCTTTGGGTAGAACTGAGACCACTCACACACCACACTCTGGGAAAGTAAGGTCACAACCCTTTGGGTTACATCTCAGACCTATTTGCTGCTAGGTGAACAGGGGCTACACATTAGCAGGCTTGCCAATTTGCCTTGTCATGCCTGGGACTCGAACCCAGGCCTCCTCAGTTGTGAGCCAAGCATGCTAACCAGTACACTACGAAGTGTGTATTTACCTAGTTGTATTGTACAGGGCATGAGCCAAAGCTCATTTTGTCTTCTTTCTATATCTGTATTTAACCAGTTTCTCTTTAAACATGTGTACACTGCTTGCCACAACCACCTCTTTCTTCAAATCATTCCAGATTTCAACAGTTTGATACAGGAAGCTGTATTTCTTGATGTCACTCAAACATCCACTTTATTTTCTTCCCATGCCCGCTTGTATATCCCTCTCTCCTTCCTCCATCTATAGTACCAGGTCATTTCTGTCTATTCTTTCTACATTGCTTACTAATTTGTACATTGTTATCAGGTCTCCTCTTTCTCTTCTCTCTTGTAGTGTTGATAATCCCATCTCTTCATAGCTTGAGTCTTTAATTTCTGGTACCATCTTTGTTGCTATCCTCTGTATTTTTTCCAGTTTCCTTATATCTTTTTTTTTTTTATGTGGAGCCCAAACTACTGCTGTGTATTCCAATTTAGGACATATCATACTTGTTATGATTTTTCATAATTTCTTTATCTAAATATGTAGTTAAACACTAGACTAATGTTTGTTAACAAGCTGTATGTAGAGCTGAATATCCTGTTTATGTGCCTTTCAGTGTGTGT
>NW_026973692.1:405000-482500 GCF_035594125.1 Scylla paramamosain | reverse complement strand
CATACAATAACCTTTCAATTGCACAAAATCCTTTACATATAATAGTCCTTTAACAGTACATAGCATTTACATATAATAATATTTCAACCAAACAAAACATTTACAAAGTATTTACAAAGAATTATCCTTAAGCACCACATTTCTATAAACAATCATATAATAGTACTCAACAATGAAGTTTACTGGGTGACGAGACTGGCAAACTACAAGAGCATGAAATGTATCCCCAGCCTGGACATGGTACATCATATGGCAGTAAAGTTTGTTCACATCAACTTTGTACCTGCTTCTATGTTTATCTATTTATTTTTTGTTTTATTATGAACAAGAAAAAGACATTATCTCCTGATACTCTCACAAACTGCACAAGCAATGGCATTTGGTGACCAAACTGTGAAGGTGTGGGTGAAATTTTTATGACGATGTAGGAGAGGAAAGTAAAAGAATCATATTAGACCACAGTCTCTGCCCTTTAGGCATCATGTTTAGCAATATATTTCCAACTCTATACAACAAATGCCATACATTTGTCTGCTAAAGAATGCATATAATTTTTGATTAGTGGCCAGCACATTATTAAAGGCACTTCCTTAAATGTCTGTTTGCACTTCAATTCTGTTCTAGGCATTACCTGAGCCTCTTGTTATTCAAAGTATACTTCATAGTGGCAAAACTGAGATGGCCCATATTTTTTGCCTTAAAATAATGTTACACCAGGGTTATGGGTGTGGACGGCAGCACTGTTGGAGGTGGCAGCACTGGGAGAGGCGGGAAGGCAGAGAGAGCAGAGACGTGTTGCCTGAGAGGAAGCCAGTGTGTGCCTGCCTGCTTTGGAAGTGTTTCCTTGCCTGTTGAGTGCCTGCCGTGCCCTGGGAGATCTGTGGTGCCCCTGTGAACTTGTAAAGCAGTGTACTTGCGGAGGATTTGTCAATAAATCTAGGAAATAGTGCCCGTGTTTTCCCTTGTGCCCCGGCCTCCTGTGTATGTGCATTGTCCCGGCGTTCAGAGTGTGACTTATTTGAGGCCCCGCTGCTCTAGTTTCTCGACCCGTGCCTGTGTGGATAACACGCCCTCCCGGAGTGAGGGGTGGGCGCAACAAGTCGTGTCATAGAGTGGGATCCAGGGAACAGTGAGCAGTGAGACTGTGAGTCATCATGGAGTCACAAGATGACCACCATGACAGGGCCGAGGGCAGCTCGAGTGAGGTCAAACCAGGCCAGATGGACTTGATTGCTGCCATGCTGGCTGGTATGAGGCAGGAAATGGCAGTGGACCGTGAGCCACAGGCTCAGAGTGCACGTGAGCAGGTTGAAAGGACCGATCAGCTGGCACGTGAGCAGGCTCAACGGGCGGATGACCAGGTCTGCCATCTTGAGGATGTGCTACAGAGCAGCCTTGTGCCCTTGAAGGCGGAAACACAGCAGTACACCAACCAGGCTTGCCACAGTGTCAGGAATGAACTGCTGGACAAGGTGCAGACTCTGGAAGGTGAGGTCCAGGGCCTGAGGGAGGAGATGAGGACGGAGAAGCAGCGGCGCGAGCTGGCAACAGCACGCGCGGAGGAACAGGCAGCCCCATGTGTTCTGGTGGGAACCGCTGGGGTGGCGGACCTGCTGGGGCCTGTCTGGGGCCCTTGGAAAGAACCCTCAGCTCGGGGGCCTTGCAGTGTCATGTCAGAGCTGGTGGCTGCTTCAGGGGACTGGGGAGCCATCGGAACTCCTCCCTTGAGCCCAGCTGGTGGCAGGCTGGGGCTTAGTCAATCCCCCCCCCCCCCTTCTGCCACCATCATCCCCTCTGTCTCCCTTCCCCAGCCGCCCCGCCAGCTGCCCGCACAAGTTGCGTTCTCCACCCCTCAGTCCTTCGGCTTCCCAGCGTTTGGGGAAATGCAAGCTGGTGGAGTATGACAGGAAGGTAGCCTGGGAGGCTTACGTCGCCCAGTTCGAGATGCTAGCCTTTGCCCAGGGCTGGAGCAAGGCTGAGAAGGCGCTTCAGTTGGCAACAGTACTGCGAGGCCCTGCTGTGGAGGTCTTGGGGCACCTGCTGCCAGCCCAATGCGCCTGTTATGTAAGTGTGGCAGAGGCCCTTCAGCGCCGCTTCAGGCACCACCACCAGGCCGAGGTGTACTGGGCTCGCCTGAAGAAGAGGACTTGGGAGTGGGGCGAGACGCTGTCCCAGTTGGCGCAGGACGTGGAGGCATTGGTAAGAAGGTCGCATCCCGCGGCCCTGGAAGAAATGATTGTGGTGCTGGCCCGAGATTCCTTCATTGATGCCCTAGATGACCAACAGCGGCAAATCTACGTCAAGCAGGTGCACCCTGGGGACCTGCAGGTGACGCAGGCAAGGGCCTTGGAATTTGAGGCCTTCCTGAAGATGACCAGTGGCCAAGGGGCAGCCGCCCAATCCTGCTGTGACCTCCGAGGAGGGAAGGCGAAGGTGGAGAAGGAGCCACCACCGAGGAAGGCAAGCCCAGATGGTTTTCGTGGCTCATGTTGGGGCTGTGGTGAGAAGGGACACAGACGCAGTCGATGCCTGAGGGAACGAAGGACGCGTTCTCTCGACTGGCTGGATTCTGATGCCTTTCAGCCTTGCTGCAAGGACTGTGGCAAGTCTGGCCACCGCCCCAGTGCCTGGCCCAAGCCAAAGGAAGTGGTGCAGGCGGGAATCTCGGACAGGCTGGAGAAGGGGGCCGAACCCCAGCCATCCTCAGTCCCCGGGCCCTGCCCTGTGTAAGCTGTTGCCGGACAACTAGTGCGATGCAGGTGGAGGGCTCAGTGGACGGGAACCCATGCCGCCTGACAGTGGACACTGGGGATGAGAAGACTTTGGTGTGGCCTGACATGCTGGCTGCCACTTGAGTCCAAGATGTGCCACAAAGGCTGTGTGGCATGACAGGGCACTGTGTGCAGCTCAAGGGCCCAGTGGACATTCGTATTAGTGTGGGCAGCACTGTGGAGCGGCTGCCGGTGTACGTCGCTGACTTTGATGAACCATGTCTGCTGAGACTCGACTACCTGATGCAGAGTAAGGCTTGTGTTGACCTTGGACGGAAGCTGGTGAGGGAGTGGCCAAGAAGTGCCCTTGCTTCTGGAGGTTGGCTGTGCAGAGGTAGTTGTGGCTGAGAGAGGTCACCTTGCCCCTAGGATGGAGGCCAGAGTCCAGTGTCGACTGTCCAGAGCGATGCGTGGATTGGAAGGTGTGGTGGAGCCCACAGAAAACCTGTGACTGGCTGACGGAGTGGCAGTCGGGCAGAGCCTCGTTCAAGTGCGGGAGAAGTTAGTTAGAGGTGGCTGCTGTGAGGCCCCTGCCCGACTTCCTGGAGGATTTGGCTCACTGGAGTGCCTCTGACCTGACGGAGGCGCAGATGGAGAAGGTGCGCCACACCCTGGCTCAGTACGTAGACATCTTTAGCAGGGGTGTCATGAACATGGGCTGCATGGGGTTGGTGAGGCACAGCATCAAGATGGGAATTAGTGCGCCCATCAAGAGCCAGCCCCGACATATCACACTAGCCAGGTGAGAGGAGATGCAGCACACCATCAATGAGTTGGCAGCGCAGGGGGTGACTGAGCAGTTGGACAGTCCGTGGTCATCAGCGGTAGTCCTGGTTAAGAAGGACGGCATGCAGTGCTTCTGTGTGGACTACGGGGCACTGAATGACGTGACTGCCAAGGACTCTTACCCCCTGCCGAGGATTGATGACATGCTCGACACGCTGGTGGGGGCCAGGTGGTTCTCCACACTCGACCTGAAGCTGGGTTACCACCAGGTGGAGATGGCAGAGGAGGACAAGCCCAAGACTGCTTTCTCCTTCGGTCAGGGCTTGTGGCAGTTCAATGTCATGCCCTTTGGTCTCTGCAACGCCCCTAGTTGTTTTGAGCGTATGATGGAGAGGGTGTTTGGAGCGGCTGGAGGAGGTTCTGCACTGGCTGAGGAAAGCCAACCTCAAGCTCAGCCCCAAAAAGTGCTCTCTCTTTCAGTACGAGGTGCCATTCCTGGGGCATGTCGTTGGTCGGGACAGTGTGTGCACCAATCCGGAGAAGGTAGCAGTGGTGGAGAAGTGGCCCATCCCCACCAACGTGGCGGAAGTCAGGAGCTTCTTGGGCCTGTGCACGTACTACCATTGTTTCATGCAGGACTTTGCCAGTGAGGGCTCTCGCCGAAACTCCAGAGCCCCTGGGAGGGGCCATACATGGTGGAAACTCCTCTCTGATGTCACGTATCAGATTTGCTGGGGACAGAAGTGACCGTCTGTTGTCCACGTG
The DNA here is from genome assembly GCF_035594125.1 of Scylla paramamosain. NCBI lineage: Eukaryota > Metazoa > Arthropoda > Malacostraca > Decapoda > Portunidae > Scylla > Scylla paramamosain. The sequence continues at coordinate 478,238 of NW_026973692.1, read as the reverse complement.
GACCGGCTGTGGCGTTACCATGGTTTGGGCCGCTACTCCTGGGGCCATGGCGGGGAAGATGAGGATGTAAGCCCCAGCAGCAGCGACGAGGAGGTGGCAGGGGCTGCCCGAGATGGGAATGAGCGTGGAGCAGGCAGCACAGCAAATGACAGTGGTGACATTGATCCTGAACTTAGGGCTAGAGACGCCCCCCCCCTGAGTGGCGCTGCTGACTCGCCACAGCCCACGCCTCCACCACCACAGCGACCTCGGCGGCAGAGGCGTAGAACAGGGTAGATGAGAGACTTTTGTGATGTTCCTGAGCATTAATTTTCTTTGTGTATTTCATTTATTTATTTCCACTTATTTTCTTGTATGTATGTGTGTGTGTCATGGCAGCCGGGTCATCTGACTTGTAGGGGGGGGATAATGTTACACCAGGGGTATGGGTGCGGGCGGCAGCACTGGGAGAGGTGGGAAGGCAGAGAGAGCGGAGATGTGTGGCCCTAGAGGAAGCCAGTGTGTGCCTGCCTGCTTTGGAAGTGTTTCCCTGCCTGTTGAGTGCCCTGTTGAATGCCTGTCATGCCCTGGGAGACTTGTGGTGCCTCTGTGAACTTGTAAAGCAGTGTACTTGCGGAGGATTTGTCAATAAACCTAGGAAATAGTGCCCATGTTTTCCCTTGTGCCCCGGCCTTGTGTGTGTGTGTGTGTGTGTGTGTGTGTGTGTGTGTGTGTGTGTGTGTGTGTGTGTGTGTGTGTGTGTGTGTGTGTGTCCTGTCCCGGCGTTCAGAGTGTGACTTATTTGAGGCCCCACTGCTCTAGTTTCTTGACCCATGCCTGTGTGGATAACATGCCCTCCCGGAGTGAGGGGTGGGTGCAACAATAAACATATATGAAAATAAGAAAGATCAGTGAATGAACAAAGAGTAGCACGATGTCCCTGATAATCTTTTTCCACGGGAACAAAAAAAAATCTATGTGTGGTAAGCATTCCAATCACAGCAACATGCAACACTAAATACTTAAAACAATAAATTTCTTCAAGTTTACCATTCAGAGATATATTCTGATGGAAGAGTTCAAGGACAGTATAGATGAAGGGGAAGATAAAGACTGTTAAATATGCATGGATATGTGATTATATTCCAGTGTATGGGAAAACAAGGGAAGAAGTTCAATGACAATTATTAGGAGAGTGCTTAATAGGTTCTGAGACACTCATCCTTGTGCATGTGAATATGGAAGCTGGATGTGAAGAGATTGATGATTGATAAGATGTGTTTGGAGGAAATGAAAATGGTATTAGTAATAATGGTGGACATGTTAAAAATTAACAAGAACAGTAAAAAATTTAAGTATTTGTTCTTTCTTTTTCATTTTATGGATTCTATCACATATAATTATGAAGTTACAGATATTTAAAAATATGCATTGAGTTTAAACTGACACCATTTTTTTTTTTCAATATGAAATAAGAAAAAAATACCATTGGACATGGAAAGACATAAAAATTATTGTGGAAAGTCCATAAAGAAAATGTAACAACAAAAATATATAAATGGGTATACAGTAAAATCCCTCTTATCCGGCATCAACGGGACTGCCGACATGCCGGATACTTGAATATTGCCGGATACTTGAATCGAAGTGAAATTATGTCCACAATCACCACCCTACACTCACGCTTCTTACCATAACAAAGATCAGCTCACACACACAGCTTCACACACACAGCTTCACACACATACGCCATCGTGGCGTAACGGGTAGCGCTCCTGACTGGGAGGCGGAAGGTCCCATGTTCGATCCCCCAGTAGGTGTTTGTTATTCTGTGGCGAAGCTCCTGCCAAAGATGTATATCGTATGCAGTTCAATCATGTCCACACTATGAAAGTGGTGAAGCTACGTAAATGGTGCAGCTTCTGCCAAAAAAGTATATCGTATGCAGTTCAATCATGTCCACACTGTAAAAGCGGTGAAGCTGCTGCCATGTAAATATATATATACCATATATATATGTAAATATGTATACCATGTAAATCAAGACCCCTTCAGCGACTATCACTGTATTGTCTGCTGCCTCTTGATAAATAAACCTGATATTATTATTATTATTATTATTATCAGCTGATCTGATAAGCTGCTTAAGTGTAAGCACAACACGCTTCCTCTTTTCTACAACCTTAGGCATGATGAAGGCGTCAGGCGATAAACAGTGCACACGCGGGACTGAGTCACTGAGTAAACACAGTGCAGTGGGCCGTGGGTGGCGCGAAGCAGTGCACTCTGGTGGCGAGGGGAATTTTAATCGATTTTATGAGTACACATTGATTTTTTATTGATTTTAAGGCTCAGGGAAAAATGTGCCGGATGCTTGAAGCTGCCGGATACTCGAATGCCGGATGAGAGGGATTTTACTGTATTCATCATTCTACTGTCTGCCATCCTTGGACACTTGGTCTATTATATCCAATGCTTAATAAAAAGCAAAATGCTTATCTGTGTTTTTTTCAATATTAAAAAAATGAAGAATGAAGTCTTTCCTGTGGTTATGCATTGTACCTTTAATTCCTGAGTGTGAAATTGAAGGGAGAAGTAACCAGTAAGGGATATTCATAAACAAAACATGCTATCCCAGTTGTTACTACATACAGTACAAAGTAAAAAAAAAAAAAAAAATAAATAAATAAATAAAATAAATAGATAAATAAATAAAAAACAAATGAATAAAATAAATAAGTAAATAGATAAATAGTTAAATAAATAAAAATAAATAAGTAAATAAATAAAAATAAACAAATAAATAAATAAATAAACAAACAAATAAATAAATATATAAATAAATAACTAGTTACTATAATTGTAGTAACCATGCAAAAAGCATTTACCTTGAAGGGTTGATTCACCACCTAGGGATTAAAAATATTTTACTTTAGCATTAGTCACTGAATCTTCATTTATGATGGAGAACACTATCTCATTAAAGGTAACTTCTTCAGCACAGAAAAAAAATCTGTTTTTTTTTTTATGTGAATGCTCATTATAGGAAAAGGAAAACTAAAGTCTATATTCATACTACTATAGTTATCAAGAGTAACAAACCCTCAATTCTGGTTTCTGCTGAGAGACGAGTGTAGTTGAGGAGAGCAGCATTTTCTAGGCACTTCTTAATCATGCCTCTCACTTCTTCAGGTGGAACTGGAGTAACTATATCCTTCATCAACACCTGCATACAAGAAATCAGCGTAATACATTTGTGTGAAATAACAGCCCATTTTGAAAGACATGTTCATCATTTCTTCTAGCTATTCCTAACAAAGTACTCACCCGTTCAAGTAAAGATAATGTGGCTTTAAGGGCACCTTCTGGTCGACCAAATGGGAAACAATACCTGTCAAAATAAAACATTTTGTTGAAACTGGAAAAGCTAGAAGTAGTTATTCATTGCTATTTACTCTCGTTGGTTGTTTAAAGAATTATTGGTTGCTAATATTTTGGTCATATGGAAACAATGTTACTTTTGAGATTCTTCACTCCTCCAACCAAATAAATAACTAATGAAAAAAAAAAAAAATTAATCTATGAAACTTGCTTTTGTGTCTTAATTTCTTCCTAATAATTATTATCATGGAACATGTACTTCAATTACTATTAGAATTTTCAATCTTAATATAAAATATTTACAACGAAAAAGCTTGTTTGACTTTGAGAATATAGTTATAAATATCGTTCATGATGCCACAATACGTCTTATATGTAACTATTATTCCACTGTAATATCCACATAAATTTTTATATTTTAGATACAGGACATGGTGAAAAATGTGGAAACGAAGAGGGAATGAGAACTCTGCAAGAATGGAAAATGATAAGATTATTAGATCATTTTGATGAAAAGGACATTAAGTACTGAAGTAAAATATGTATTTTAGGAATGCAATAGTATAATAGTCCTGGTAGTAACATATGCAAGAGGAAGCTGGACATAAAGCAAAAAGTCAAAGATACAGAACAGAAGCAGTGCAGTGATTATTCACAAGAAAATCTGAATATTGTTTTCATCACAATTTAGCTTTTAAGGGACTAGACAATAAGTCCAATATATTGAGTAATTACTGAACTGAAAGACATACAATTCTTAATTTACTGAGAAAGCAGGTGCAAGAAGAGTGGATATGTAATGGAAATAAATCAAAGAAAATTAAAACAGAAAAGGCAAAACACAATAAAGTAATCATACAACTAGCAGAGTTACACATAACACCAGTAAAATGCCTCAGAAGGCAATTGATGAGCGAAGATGTCACTAATGTATCAGTGGAAGAGGTTTTTCAACGAGAGAGAGAGAGAGAGAGAGAGAGAGAGAGAGAGAGAGAGAGAGAGAGAGAGAGAGAGAGAGAGAGAGAGAGAGAGTGTGTGTGTGTGTGTGTGTGGTGAATTCAGGCACCCCACACATTGTACATTTGCCAAAACTTTGCAAAAGCCTAATGGTTGTGCTATATACCATTGGATAGAAAATTTCATTCTGCATTCAGTGCTCTCTGACAGTCACATTACAAAAAGTTTTATACTGTATTTTGCACATGCGCAGTATTGTTGTAAGTTTAACATGCTTTTTTGCCATAACTTGCATAACTCTTATTAACAACAAAATTTGAGCTTAATCAATTAATTAGTTGAAAAGCTGGAATTTTTACTTTACACATGCACATTGCTACTTGGAAGTTGGCAAAGAATTTTATCAAAATTATAACAACATGACACCTCTTAAGTTTCACTGAAATTTGTTGAGTAGCTTTTGAGAAATCCTATTTTTGACACCCTTCTACCTTTTGCAATTTACCCAATGACTTCACCCAACAGAAAAGATGAAAGCTATATCATATAAAACTGACAGAGTTGTGCTATCAGAGTTGTGATATCATACAAAATTATCATACAAATGATAATGATGATGCAAACTTGAGTATGTCCTTGACAAATCCAGCTTAAAGATTCTTGGGATTCATTTCAAAACTTAATGTTAATTTGCACTTACATAAAATTTGTAATTTGGTGTTCAAGTAAGACTCTTAGTCTCTCCTTGATGTGTTGGAAGCGCTCCTTCTCTTCTGCCAGGACGGTCCCCACACCATCAGGTCTGAATGAAGAAGGAGTGTTACGGCAGGACAAAATGAGGGCTTCAGTCTGAGTAATGAAGGGAGGGTGTTTCATGAACTATAACCAACTATATCTTACTTAGTCTTAAGTCCCATAATTTACATTACTCTGAAAATATTTACTGCTACTAGAAAGGATTTATTGCTGCACTGTAAAATCATAGATATGAATTGAGGGAAATTAAGAAACTATGCTGTCACCTAAGAAGGAACCTCAGCAGCTGCATTATAAAAATATAACTACTCAGACATGAGCCCAATACACTGTGTAAAAGTTGAATGTCTCACTTTTTTCATACATTCTGAAGCTATATATTTCTGATGCAAATTACTTTTATAAAATAAGTACTTAACTTCATACATTAGATGCTCAAAATAGAAATACAAAGCATGAGGATGGTTAATGTTGTTTTAAATATTTGGTTATGCAACTAATATATAATGATTCAGAGTATACTTTACATGATGTAAATGGCTTGATATGACAACCTTATTCTAAAGTCATGAATACTGATGGCAGACAAAGATGCATCAAGCATAAATTAACGTAACAAGTGGGCATGGCCGATGCAGTTTGCATAAAACCTGCCATGCAGTAGTGATTATTTTGCAAAAGCATTATTTCTTTTCGTATTTCATATGCACCCAAACTATCTCAAATCAAATTAAAGCACATATTCTGGCACAGATCCCGACCACATCAGCAGAATTAGAAGAAAACAGAAAAAACTATGAAACTTATATTACAAATTTGCAATGAACTTTCATTGCTTATGCTGTGTTAATTTTTATATTGATGTATAATGAGTTACTGAGAATAAGAGACTGCATGGTGGTGGTAGTGGTGGCAGAGCTTCTGTGAGCCACCCTAGGGTGTACCATCAGTGCTCAGCAGGCAGGGTGAGTGACCTTGTCTCTGAGGTGTTGACCCACCACACTCTTAATCATTAAAATAACACTGCTGTCTAGTTAGAACCACCCAAATCTCTGTCTATCGAGTTGGGGGTTGGAGACAACAGGAACCAGCTGTGGCCTGGCCTGATTCACTCTCAAAAGAAATCAAGGCATCCTGCAGACATACATACATACATACATAGTGCATACACACATGTATAATGATCATTAGATTGCCAATCAGGCATGGAGAGATGTTCTGCCATTTTTTTTTCTTTTCTTTTTTTCCTCTTTTATGATCATACACTATAAAATGTTCATGCCTGGGTCTGAATAAAATGGGTAAAGCTGCACAGAGATGTGGGCAAACTAAAATCTATTGGCCCAAAAAAAAATAAAAATAAAAAATAAAATAAAATAAATAAATAAATAAATAAATAAATAAAAATAAAAATGAAAATAAAATAAAATTCTTCTCTCATGAATAAATCATGTTCAAGTGTATTATGAAGAACAGTACTTAATACAATTATGAAACACTGAGATAATTGGTGTGAAAACTGCTGTTTCAATATGATACATATCATGATATGATTGTAATGTAGTGTTATATGAATACCCACATGGATGCTTGTTTGTTGTCTATTTTCCTGGTTGCAAGAAGCTTGATAAGAGAGAGGGAACTACATCTACATAGTTCATAATGTAAGTATGAGGGAAGTAAGTATTTAGCGTCTTAAGAAATTTTAGCCAGGAAAATTTCTGCAGAGAAGAATCACACCTATAAACAAGTAAGTTTCTCAGTAAATTCCTAATGCATTAAAAAAAAGTGGCACTGAAAAAAAGAGGTTGCTTGGAAAGATCACAGTTCCATGCAGATTGACAAGGTGCTGACAAACACCCATGGATTCAAAACAGTAATTGTAACTTGGAATGAAGGCATTATCATAAGTAACTAAATCTGAACTAATGGAACTACTAAAAATGCACAGAATAAGAACAATCATGCTATTCACACTAAATAAAGTTCAGCATGATATGCATTATTTGTCCTAACTGAATATATCAACTGCAACATTTCAAGTTACTAGTGCACAATGCAATAGACTCGTGAATGACATGAATATAAAATTGCAATAAATGCTCATCATGAAGCATAACATTTTCCATCTGTAATAAAAGAAATATTCAAAATACTGGCATACTAATTATTCATATGCTTATAAAAATTTAAAATGTGTTGTGTATATCTAGCAAACTATGTAATTATAAAGATGGTTCTAGATTATATTACCATGAAATCCAATCTTCTACACTACTTTCCTTTTCAACAAACCTTGTTGGAAATGGTACATTAGGGGCTATTGGGCCTTGAGTTTGTTCTTGGCTATGGACAGAAGACAAAATGGTGTCAGATGAAAACTAAACATACCAATGTATCCTACTAAGATCATTTTATGTACTATGTCGTTATTTCCAAGTAAGCTAATTTTGTTTATATACTTCCAATAAGGATGTATATTAAGAGTTAGGCAATGGTATTTCCAGATTTTTTTCATCCAACTACTTAGATCTTGCACCCAAGAACAGAGTGAAAATGACTATCAAAATATAATCACTGTAAATTTTCAAAATAACTGTATAATCATTGCCAGTTATGGAGAGTTCCTCACTTTTATGGTATATGTATCTCAATTTTAGTATGTTTGTTTAGGCTGTCAGACCAAATTCACTGTATATATATATATATATATATATATATATATATATATATATATATATATATATATATATATATATATATATATATATATATATATATATATATATATATATATATATATATATATATACTCGTATATATATATATATATATATATATATATATATATATATATATATATATAAAACTGTTACAATAAGATTATTATAAAATTAATTATAATCTCTCCATACAGTAAGAAGGTGGTTTTGATTTCCAAATCAAATATGTTCCAAGGAACATATGATAATGGTTAATACCAAGTATCAGATCAAATTTTCTTTCATCAACACTGTCCTAGATGATACCAATGGTACAAACTACTGTAGAATAATCTCTCTTACACTCATTTACATCCATAATATTTTTCTTACTTTTCAAGTTTTAAAGAATGCTTCATATTAATATATCTACTTCAAATACCATATTTACTTAATGCCAGAATAGTTATGGCCATGTTCATGGGCTGCTACCTGGTGGCATGTCCTGTTGGCCACATACTGGATACATTTTACTGAACAACATCACATTACAGTCTTACACAACACGGCACACGTCCTGTCTACAGCCAATCAGTGCATATTACAGCAGGGATACATCAAGGATTATTACCAATAATTGTTAACATCAGAGTGGTTGGTGCCACAATAACTGATCAGTGGCTCAGACTCTTTGGAATCTTTTCATATAGGGAAAAACCTTTGGGTACATCACCAAATACACATTGTTATCTCTAACCATTCATTGACTGGAAATATGTTATCATGAAATATCAATCAGCCATGCTTTAAACATATAATGTAGCATGCATAAAAAAAGAAAAAAGAAAAAAATTCACATTAACTGTAATTAGCTCTTTCAAAAGAAGACTGAAACTGTAAGAATGTCATAGGAAGGAAATCAACTTGCATACCTAAATTACTGAATGTCTTGAAACCACTGTGATGTAACAAAATCCAATTTGAAACAGGGGAGGCCAAAGGTCAATACAAGTGACTTTCAATATTACAAATGAAAAAATGAAACCTACTTTATGTAAATAGTAAGGAAGGGAAGCTCATTATGTATGGTTTGATTTTCAAATATACTGACACATAGGCTAACAAGGTAATTTCGAATGTCACCAGGTTAGGGAGTAGTGCGGGTCATACAGCAAATGAGTGAAAGTGGCTAGAACTTTCAAACAGCAGATTTGCCACTTTACCTAAACTCTCAAACACACTTGCTTCTCCTTCCCTGATCAAGTTTTACTGACCTCATATTTTGAAAACAGTGGCATATAAATAAAAAAAAAAATAAGCACTGTTTTTCCACAAAATAATTTTCTTAGCATTATCTCTTAACTGAATAAAACTTACCAAAATGTAGAAGCAACTGTATTAAGAAATTCACACAAGATTTATCACACTCAAACCTGCATGATCAGGAAAAGGAGTTGGCAGTGTTGAAGAGAGACTAGGGGAGGTGTGGGTGACAAGTGTGTGTGTAACTAACCCTACTGACACTGTCCCATCCTCGGCGGGGCTGAGAGCGATGTGGGGTGGGGGGAGAACAGCTATATTAGCAGTCACAACCCATATTTCCTGGTTTTGGTATAGTTTGTCCCATGAGTACTACCATGTATGTAGCTTACTTAAATTCAACATACATGCAGTTGATCTACTATTTGTAATATAATAAAATTTCAGGCACTCACACAAAAGCACACTTGTACTTTGACTCTTTTCATCTTTCTCCTGGTAGCATCCTTCTTTATTGCTCCATATATTTTTACCTCAATAATCAGGGCAATGAATTTGAGTAAGATTTCATTTCAGTCAACATCAAGGCATAGCATCTTATGCCTAACTATTATAGTGACATTTCCATTGATTATTACTGATCAGAAAATCCTTCATACAATATACTGTTTTACATAAACTAAATATGTAATTTAACTTTTACAACATATACTGTAAACTGATGTGTGAGTAGACACACACACACACACACACACACACACCGTGAGATCAGCTACCTACAGGCTGTACATGCTGTGCAGACTCAGGTCGCTGGGGACGCCGAAAGATGAGTTAAGGGGGGTGTACCTTACCTTCATCCTCCCCAAACTCATGTACGCCTCCCCAGCGTGGTCCTCCTCCCTCACACACACTCAACAGCTACAGCTAGAGAGTGTGCAGAAAAGGGTGTGCAGGGTCATCCTTGGCCCTGCATACACCACCTATGAAGAAGCCCTGACCACCCTGAATCTGTCCAGAATATCCACCAGGCACTGAGAGGCTCTGGAGAAGTTTGGGAGGGGACTACTGCATCATCCGCGTCTCAGAAACATGCTGCCGCCCGACGCGCCTCGCCCTGTCCGTGCCACCAGACACCACAACAAAATAACACCCCTGAAGGCGCCGCGCACGGACCGGTACAGACTCAGTGCGATTCCCACCATGGTGCGAGCCATCAATCAATAGTATTTCCCTCCTAGATTAGACTTACCTTTAGGATTCATGTTAAGTTTTTCCCCATCCCCTATGTACATTTTCAGTTTGTCAACTGCCGAAATAATAAACCGTTTATTATTATTATTATTATTATTATTATTACACGCACACACACACACACACACACACACACACTGTAATTATATATATATATATATATATATATATATATATATATATATATATATATATATGAAGGATCTCTGCAAGGATGCATGAAATGTTGATCAACACAAATGGCAATCATGAATAGTTTTTCTTGACACCTCCAGCAGAAAGATGTTACACATTCAAAGCACAGGAGAATAATTATAAGTTAACCTAAATAACTTCAGCACAAAAAAGAGAAACTGAATAAAAAAATAAAAAAAACATGAAGAGGCTATCTTTAATAGTGATAAGAGCAAATATATTGTAACTATAATGAAGAGCAATTATGTCCCCATTCAATCACTGTCATTCCACTACATTCACAAAATTACACTCAGAAAATTTCATTAAAACTACCACATACACTGAATTAGTAAGAAATGGATTTTTATTTTAATTACAGATTTCCTACAACTTATAAATTAAGGAGAAAAAAAAAAGTCAATAATATATAGGCAATTATGTGAAAATTTTGAGATACTGAGGCCCTTTGAAAAGTTATAACAGAAAAAAAAACCCTCATATTAAATCAATTATAATAAACAAGTTTTATAAACTTTATCTGCTTTATACAAATCAAGAAGTGACTCCTTAAGACATACCTTAATGCTTGATGACTGCCAAAAAAAAAAAAGAAGAAAAAAAAAGAAAGAAAGGAAAAAAAAAAACACAAACTCTCATCAGTTAAAGTGATAAGGAATAACCAGAATGACCCATCTGAAAGCATTCTATGAAAAGCCTTAATAAATACTCCGAATACTGTACACATGTAAAATTGGTAAAAGAACAGGTATGACTGAATATGAATAAAAGCAAATGAGTTATTGAAAGCTCAGAAAATTTAAGTTCCAAAGTGTTTACAGATGGTAAATCACAGATGACAACAATTGCTGGAGATTATGTACACTAGTTTGGCAAACTTGCAAGTTATTATCTAGGTACCTGACAGAAATACCAGCCCTTACTCATCTGTCAGTAAGATAAGGATTGCCTTAAAAATGTAAAGCTATACCCTATACTAAACCAAGATACACTAATTTTGGCCTGGATTATAACTTTACAAATATCGTTTGTCTTCCCAGTTTTCCTTGGTTTTCCTTGTGAGGAATGCTTAAAATAGTTTGAGGCTATCTAACATACATAAAGATCTTCAATTATATTTGAATAATCTACTTAATATTAAATCTTAAGTTTTTAAAAGTTGACATCATGAAAGGGGTACATAACTAAATACAAGCCATGCAGGTAATGTAGCTTCCCATAACACATGTCTATAATGAAGTAGATGTTTGGTATTCATAAAATCTAAATCTTTCCGAGCACTTCCTTTCTAGCAGAAGCCAACTTTATTTAGAGTCAGCCCAGAAACTGAAATAACTCTTGTTAAATAATTTCACTTATAAAGCAGAACTGCTGGTAATACATTCTATGAGACAGAATTGTTAAGCCACTAAGTACTATCAAGAAATTTCTAAAGATATGATAAAGACACTCCTACAGTAATAGATTTCAGTTCCAGGCACTACCTGACACTGGATGAGTTTTAGACTTATTAACAGATGGCAAGATTATGCAGAGGGAAGGCTGAGTACAAAGACAAATACAATAAATAGAACAGGCAAGGGAAACAATTATTTAGTCAACTTACACCACCAAGACAGAAAAAAAGTGTAAGGATTAAGGCATCAAACATGAACAGTTAGAATATATTTTGGTGTGTCATAGAAGCTGTATGCAATTCAGTTCTATTTGTCTCAAAAATTAATATGAAACCTTCCTTATTACAGTTTATATCTTATAACCTAACACATAATTTATATCCAATCTAAGCTAAACCCCTTCAGCTGATTGGTTGAACTAGTATTTCACAAAAGTCTTTAATTGGTTGATTGGTTGGTTGTCAGTCAGTCAGACTGACACAGGCTGCTCTGAGCTGCTCTCAACAACATCATATTCACAAACTTTCAATGTAACTTAGATTCATTGTGAAATATTTGATATTAGTAAAAACAAGAGTAGTTATATAATTTCAAACATGTACATAACAAATTAGACTGAATAAAATAAAGTGAATTTATGTAGAGTGCAGATTAAAAATATTTATGCATGTTTCTTGATTATGCAGAAATTCTATGAAATTGATGAATTACTGAGAAATTTAATTATGGTGACAGTTAAGGTGTTATTTTTGTTCTATTCCAAGCTATACATTCATAATTTTCACTTTATGGAACATCTGATAAAAACTTCATGATCAGAAGAAATAATTCTCTTTCTGAAATTCATTTTTACAATGAATCACGTGTTTCATAACAATCAAACGTACATAGACAGTTCTGTACATTCTTTTAACATATATTCACATGGAACTGATTAGTATAAAAAAAAAAAAAAAAAATATGTGTTCCTTTGAAGGAAGTAATTATGTTATTTCATACAATTTATAAGATGGAATACTGATATTGAGAGGGAAGAATTGCACAAGAAGAAATGGAACTAGGCCAAAGCAAACTTTACTGACCTTATGAAGTTCTTCAATGAAACTGACTGGAGGACAATGAAGGGATTAAGTGATGTGCAACAGAAATGTGTCAATAAGTTCTCAAAACTAAACAAATATTTTAATAACAAACTGTAAGAAATTAACATAAATTACACCAGAATTAATGGTATAAGTGATGACTATTTATGATGGTGTTAATGGGCTATGGATAGATTGGGAATGTTTGGAGTGATGCTATGAAAATTTCTTTGTGGCTGTTTTGTGCCACAGGAGAAAATCTGTGAACATATGAATTCATGGAAAGTGAAACCATGGAAACGGGAGGCAGTCCATTAGTATGATGAAACATCATGTGCATGTATTTCTAGATGGACCAACTCATATAAAATTACATAGCCCATCAAAGAGAGCATCTCACAGAAGTTTCTGTCAGACACTGCCTGGCTATGGCAACCAATCAGCATCTGTTGTGAGTAATTAGTTTAGCCAATCAGCTGAACTGATCTATATGTCTATATTTGGTTGTGACAAGTTCATATGGTACTGAAGGGAAAGAACATAGCTTAAATAAATTTGTGCCAGATTGAAAGGGATAAGCAATAACTCTGTTTAGATTTAGATGGCTGCTAGGTACTTTTTAATACAAATTGGAAACTATATTATTTTATATTCATACATAAATTTATTGATATCATCTCTGTCCATTCCAATAATATATCTACAATTAAGTTATGTTTTCTTCAACCTTAATATGCCCCCTTTTTAAATTTCACTATTGTACAAGAATGTTTTTCAGGTTGTGAATGTGGATATATGCATATCAGCCCAGGAATGTTTGCTAGTTTTGAACCTGGAAATAATTCCCAGACAAGGGCTACATGACACAATGTGTAACTGCATCAGTCTTATCTATTTTCTGATGACCAGTGCACAATCTGATGAAATATAATATTCAATACTGCACATGGCTAGAAAGAAATTGTTAACCCTCTCAGACACCGCTGAATTAAAAATAAATTTTGACCACTTACCAACATTTCATCTTTTATCACTAAACATCTAACCCCATAAATTAATCTTGAGAACAATATCATGCAAATAAAGAGAAGTTGAAACCATTTTATAGGAATCAGTGCTACAGTATATATATATATATATATATATATATATATATATATATATATATATATATATATATATATATATATATATATATATATATAAGGATGAGTGATGCAACAATTAATGGGTAGCTACATCTATTACAGAGTTTGTTTCACAAGAATACTACCAAGACATTTTCCATACTAAGGGCAAAGGCAGTGCAGTATCACCATTGATTTTCCAAATCATGAAATGATACTTCTGGTAAGGTATTTTACAACAGCAATTATAGTATACAACTTTGCAGCCCAATGCCTTAAGTCCGCTGTGTCAATAACACATGACAGTGCATGAGAGGATTAAATATATTTCAACCTTGCTTTACAACAAGAAAGCATAATTCTTATCCTTATTAATGAAATATAAAAGCTTTAGTTCCAAGAATAGTGCTGTAAATGGGATTCCTCATAAGCATTATAAAAGTCACACTTGTTCTGGCATTAATGATGATCATGAGGATGTTAAGAAAAGATAGCATGAAATGTCTTACAAAGTCACATATGGGAACTCTGGAATAGAAGAATAAGATTCACTTGTGCAACAATCCCAGTTGTTTGCCAAAATTCACTGAAAAATATTTTAGTCTGCAATTGTTTCCTAAAGTCAACTGAAAAATATTATAATATATTTGAAAAAAAAAGTGCATGTGTGTGTGTGTGTGTGTGTATAATATATATATATATATATATATATATATATATATATATATATATATATATATATATATATATATATATATATATATATATATATATATATATATATATATATATATATATATATATATATATATATATATATATATATATATATATATATATGTATATACAGCAAAGTCCCATTATACAAGCATCCATTATACAAGACACAGAAGATACAAGATGTGTAAATTAGGGACTATTTTCTTTATACGAGCACAAAATCTGAAGATAAGGTGAGTAAAATTATAAAGTTTAAAATGTGCACCTTCCTGCACCCTCCTGCTAACACATCCAGGCTGTATGGTGATGGTGCTATATGATTCAGATGCATAAAGATGAGCTTGTGAGCAGTGGAAGAGAACTGTGCACCTCTCTCCTGTCCATTCATTCTCCCAAGTCCCATCAGTTCTTAACTCTGTGTCTCTCAGATTCCCACTATTATGGCCTTACTGCTCATCCTTATACTTATACTCTATCCTCATTTTTGCTTGCATGTATAATTACAATACAGAATAAGTATAGTGTATGTACAGTCCTTCATGTAAGTGATCAGTGCTTGCATGTGTTATAGTGTTACTGCTGGCATGTTCTTTCATTCACTGTCTTTGGTGTGGTATTGTGTGTGTGACTGACAATGTGGTATATAGATTGTGCCTTATTTTGTCTCTCAAGTGCTAACTATGCCTCCCAAGCAGCCAATGAATTACAGTGCAAGTCCCTGCACTAAGACTAGGTGAACTAGAGTGCCAATAACACTTGCAGAGGGTAGAAATTGTAAAAAAGCACAGGAGTGGTGATGCATTAGCTATGCATTGGTGAGTGTTATACAAGTTTTATATGTTTAATCAATTTTAAATAATGTTCTTTGTATGATGTTATCTCTTTCAGGTTGCTTTATTTACAGTTCTGTAATATAGACACATTTTTTGCGTTTGGTATCTTACATTTTAGCTTGAAAACTTGCCTTTGACAAGGGTTACGGAATGTAATCCATTAGTTACGTGTTAACTTATACAAGAAGTTGGCACATGAGCAATTCAAATGAAACCTAACTGCTTGTATCATAGTGACCTCCCTGTATGTATATATATATATATATATATATATATATATATATATATATATATATATATATATATATATATATATATATATATATATATATATATATATATATATATATATATATATATATATATATATATATATATATATATATATATATATATATATATATATATATATATATATATATATATATATATATATATATATATATATATATATATATATATATATATATATATATATATATATATATATATATATATATATATATATATATATATATATATATATATATATATATATATATATATATATATATATATATATATATATATATATATATATATATATATATATATATATATATATATATATATATATATATATATATATATATATATATATATATATGTGTGTGTGTGTGTGTGTGTGTGTGTGTGTGTGTGTGTGTGTATTTACCTAGTTGTGTTTTACAGGAAAAGAGCTATGCTCATGCTGTCCTGTCTCTACATCTATAAGCATCTAGCTTAACTTTAAATTCATGAATATTTTTTGCTTGTACCACTGTTTCATGTATGTTGTTCCATATTTCTGTGCTTCTATTTGGGAAACCATATTTCTTGCCATCTCTTCTACTTGCTGTTTTCTTCAATTTCACTCCATGTCCTCTTGTAGCTCTTGAGTCCCACACAAATGAGTCTTCTTTTGTCAACCTGATTCTTATCCTTTAAAAGCTCTGTATATAGCAAGCAAATCTCCTCTTTCTCTTCCCTTTTGTAATGATGGAAGCTTCAGTTTCCTTAATCTTTCTTCATAGGTTAAATCTCTCAAACTTGGTACCAATTTGGTTGTAGCTCTTTGGATCCTTTCTATTTTCCTTATTTCCTTTTTATTATGGGGTGACCAAACAATTGTGGCATATTCCAGTTTTGGTAGAATCACATATTCCATCAACTTTTTCATCATCTCTTCATCCATATAAGCAAATGCCCCTTTCATCTTTCTTAGTAACTCATAAGTTTCTCCAACTACTTTGTTTACATGTTTTACTGGTGATAAATTATCACTTATTGTAATTCTCAAGTCTTTTTCTTCTTTGATTTTCTTAATTTCCACTTCTCCCATGGTGTAGGAACTTGTCAATCTTCTTTTGCTTTTTCCTAATTCCATCACCTTGCATTTCTTTGCATTGAATTCCACTTACCATTTCTTACTCCATTTATATATCTTATTTAGATCTTTCTGTAATATTTCACAATCCATATTGTTTTCCCACTCTTTTCAATTATTTTGCATCGTCTGCAAACTGTCAACCTCATCCACCATATCTTTGACATACACTAAAAACATTACGGGGACTAAGACTGTCCCCTGTGGTACTCCACTTGTAACTCTACACCATTCTCATTTTTCTCCCTTTATTACTGTTCTCATTTCTCTATCCCTCAAGAAGTCTGTAATCCAATTCAGTGTTTCCTTGCAAACCCCCTATATTTTGAATTTTCCATAGCAGTCTCTGGTGTGGTACCTTATCAAATGCTTTTTTTAGGTCTAAATAAACACAGTCTGCCCAACCCTCTCTCTCTCTCTTGAATTATATCAATTGCTCTACCATAAAAGCTCACTAAATTCGTGAAACAAGATCTTCCACTTCTGAAACCAAATTGTCTGTCAGTCAATGTATGTGTTTCTTCTAAATATTCCATACATCTGTTTTTAACCCTTCTTTCTGTTATTTTTGCCACCACACTTGTTAGGGACACTGGTCTGTAATTCAATGGATCTTCTTTATTACCTCCTTTAAAAATGGGCACAATATTGGCTCTCTTCCAGTCTAAAGGAATTTTTTCTTCCTTAAAAGAACATACTGTGGTACCTTCTGCCAGTTGTTCACAACATTCCTTAAGTATCCAGTTAGGCACTCCATCTGGTCCTTGAGCCTTATTTACATCCAAATCTTTCATAATCTTTTTAATTTCACTTATGTCCACCTGTATCTCTCTTATCACATTGTCTCTGTGCCATGCTCTTTCTTCTTCAAATTTGCTTTCTTTGGTAAATATTGACTGGAAGCATTTGTTCTTTAATTCCACTTGTAACCATGTACCCTCGTATGTGATGTCATCTTTTGTTAATTTATCTATTGTTTGCCTCTTTTTCATCTTCCCATTCACATATCTGAAGAATAACTTCGGCTCATCTTTGCATTTGGTAACTATATCTTTCTCATAATTCCTTTCTTCATCTCTCAGGATTCTGATATATTCATTTCTTGCCTTCTTGAAATCTTCCAATTTCTCACTTCCTCCTTTTTTTCTCCATCTATTCCATGCTGCTTCTTTTTCTTTTCTTGCTGTTATACATCTCGTATTAAACCAGTCTTTTTTCTTTTTCACTTCCTTTGTTTTGATCTTTGGTACACATCTACTGACCCCTTCATTATGAATTTCCATGAATATGTCTCACTTTTCCTGCGTACTGCTTGCCGTGAACAGTTGTTTCCATTTAGCCTCTGCAAAATATTCCCTCAAGCTGATAAAATCTGCTTTCCTGTAATTATATCTCCCATTCTTCTAAATTTAATTCCTATTTTCTATTGGACCACTGCCTATACTGAATTCAATTAACAGATGATCACTTTTACCTAGTGGGCACTGATAATTTATTCTTTCAATGATGTCCATTTACTTTGTAAACAAGTCTAGCCTTGATGCCTCATCATTACCCCCAAATCTTGTATTTTCTCCAATCCATTGAGTCATAGTATTTGTTATTATTAAATTTAGAAGCATATATCCCCATGACTCTTCTCCCCCATCTGTGGTCCACTGTTCCCAGCATATCTCCTTGCAATTAAAGTCACCCATAAGTGTTATATTATTACTCTCTGCCAGTATTCTCTCCAAACAGTTACTAGTATCTCTTAACAATAATATATAATCCTCTTGTGTCCATGCATTCGTCTTTGGGGGTACATAAGCCACTGCAAAATCTCTTCTTCCTTCTCCTTTCCTTTTTGTTTGAATTCTAATTACTTCTGCCATTCCTTCTCCTATTTCAACCTCTTCCACTCTTATACTCTTCTTTGTAAGTAACATGACTCCTCCCCCTTTCTTATTATTTCTATGTTTTATCCACACATTATAATTACTATTACCAATTCTTATATTTTCTATTGTCCCATTTAGTTTAACTTCAGTAATACCCATAATGTAGGGCTGCTTTATCTTAATATAATTATTCAATGCTCACAATGTTGATATTAAACCATTTATATTTGTATATGCCACTGTTCACTTTTTATTTTTCCATACAATATCTACATTTTCTATTCTTTTTTTGTCAGATACCACTTCCTGAGCCTCTCGTCTTTTACCTTCCAATAGAACTTTTTTTCTCTTCCTGTTCCGTTCTCGTTTTTTGCCTTTGCTTCTTTTATTAGATCGCTTACCTTGAGTCTCTCCTCCTTATTCATGTCCCTCTTTATCCAAACTTTCCTGTATTGCTCTGTCTTGTCCAGTTTCCACGCATTCGATATCACTTCCATGGCTGTTGTTTATGCCCTAAATTTTACTTTCAGTGGTTGTTCTCCTCCTTCTATATACGAGTACTTCCCCAGTCTATGTATTTCCTCAATTTTACTTATCCAGTCCTCCCCTTCTCTCTGTGTATTTCTTACAACATCCTCTGCTAACTTTTTTTGTTCTCTTTCCCTCTTGTATCTTACTGGCTCTGTTTCCTCTTTTAATCCATATACAACAATACATTTCTTTTTGTTCACTGTGTCCCTTACCATCGATTCCTTCTGTTTCATCAACTTTCACAATTTCCTTACTTAAATGTGTCTTTTTCTTCTTTTGAGCTTCTATGATTTCTGTAAAGTTAACTTTTTCTTCCTCTTTTTCCTTCCTCCGGATTTGATGTTCACTTTTCATCCCTATCACTTCATTTTCCTGTTTTTTTAACAATATCATTATTTTCCTTTAATTTTGTTTTTAGATCAGCGCATAGTGTTTTCAATTCTTTGTTTTCCTCTTCCAGGTCATGTTATTTTTTTTCTAAATTTTTCACCCTTTCAATGAGGTCACTGATCATCCCTTCCATCAAAGCCACTTTCCTTCCTTGCATTTTATCATGTAGTTCATTATCTTCCTCAAATCCTGGGAATGGTGACCCTGTTGGCAACACTCCGCTCCCACCTATGGCGTCCGCCTTGCTGGAACTTTTACTCATTTTATTACCTCTGTTATTACTTAAATTTTCCCTTATTTATTTATTTCTGGAGACAGGACAACTCTACTTGAGCACAGCTCCTACCTGGGAACACATTCTAGACTCCTAGTGGTGGGTGTGGTCAAACAAAATCTTTCTCTGCTGGAGCTTGGATCGCTGCTTGTTTACTCGACAACGATATGTGTGTGTGTGTGTGTGTGTGTGATATTCCTTCTCATTCTAATGAACAAAGATTAATATAATTTTTTTATGCATATCACAATAAAGTTACTTGCACAACAATGGATATGGAAAATGCATTACATAATTTCAACTATTGCATCCTTAAGCTTTAATGATTTTAAAGAGAAAAATTATAGAAAACATATGAACAAGACTGGAAAATTACTATAGATTAAAAAATAATAATAATCAAGTATGTGCTGTTAGTAAATACTTTTGCACAAGAGGGATAAATAGTCAAGACAATTAACATATTAATGAAAAATTAATAAATTTGTACAGCTTTGTGGTGGCTATATACTACCAACTAATGAGACAAATTTATCTCTGGTTATACAGTACTTTGTATCTAAATCAATAATATTCTTAAACTAACTTAAAAAGTAGCATGATTATAATCTTTTCGCTTCTCTGAGACCATTACACATTACACTGCATATCTGAGACTAGTTAAAGCATACACCTATAATATGTACAAATATGCATAATTATAAACACCTACACACACAGGCACACACATTATAAATAAATAAATAAATAAATAAATAAATATATATATATATATATATATATATATATATATATATATATATATATATATATATATATATATATATATATATATATATATATATATATATATATATATATATATATATATATATATATTCTTACCTAATTGTACTTTTACCACAATGAGTCAAGCTAGTAATGTCTCATGTTTTAAAGTTTATTACACACAACTTCATCAATCAATAAATTCCATTGGCTGATTGCTCTGTCAGGAAAATTATATTTTCTTACATCTTTCTTCATCCTTTTTTTTTGTACAATTTCTTACTGTGTCCTCTTAGCACTGATTGTTGTGGTACCACAAAGTCTGTGATATCATTCTTTTATTTTCCTTTTACATATATGTAAAATATAAATGTAAAACTTTTACATATATATGACATGAACATGTCACCTCATTTTCATCTCTCGGATATAGAGAGCTTCAGTTTGTCAAGCCCTTCTTCATAGTGAAGATCTTTCAAGTCTGGTACCCATTTTATACTTGATCTTTGCACTTTACCTTTTCAATTCATTTTTTTTTCAGAAGTGAATTCCCTATTACTGCTGCATATTCAAGTGTTGGTCTTACGGATGTGATTATTTTTTTAATTATTTCCTCATCTATGTATCTAAGTGATATCCTCATATTTACCGATAAGTGGTGCATGTTCCATGCTTTGGCATTTATGTGGTCTTCTGATGATGGCTTGTTATTTATTATTACATCTAAGTCTTTTTCCACAAATATCATGATTAACAAGAAAGGGCAAGAAACTCAAACAATAAATGTTTTGAATTAAGTTTATTAAATAAAGAAGCAGTGAATGGACTGACTTACTAAAAGCCTCCATCATTGACATCACCACATCTGCCCTACTTTGATGTCAGGCATGCTTTAGTCTCCCAAGGTGACTCATTCTTCTGGTATGACAGCAGTTCACAATCATCAAATTTCGTAAAGTCTTCAAGATTACCTTTTAAGGCTTAGAGGAGGAAAGAGATAATATCACTATTTCCTTCATATTCATGATGGGTCCTGCACCACTCTCCAGCATTTAGCAAGATCTTTCTTATTTAGAGATGAGGAACGAGAAAGATGCATGAAATGTGAGAAAAGTCATTTAAGGTTTCTTCTCACAGTTCCTGCCCTTGCACAGATGTCTCTGGTCAATGTGTCTTGCTCCCCCTCACTGTCTTCTGTGTATGATAATGCAATTAATTTCTTGGTTTTTCTCTTCCTTCTTCACATGTTTGCCAGGACTTGTAAACTCTCAGGTTAAATGTTAAACTTGGGGTTAACATCATTGAAATTAATGTTTTGAAGATGAGAAGATGTTGCACATCAAAGCATGCATCAATGTATTCAGTGTTTTCTTCAGATTTTTCTTGTAATGTTCTTGTAAAGTGCTTGCAAACAAGCCTACAAATAAATGATATGTGACTTTTGAGATGTCTCTCAATTCTTGTCAGGATTGTCTTCTTCACATGTTTGCCAGGACTTGTAAACTCTCAGGTTAAATGTTAAACTTGGGGTCAACATCTTTGAAATTAATGTTTTGAAGATGAGAAGATGTTGCACATCAAAGCATGCATCAATGTATTCAGTGTTTTCTTCAAAGATTTTTCTTGTAATGTTGGTAAAGTGCTTGCAAACAAGCCTACACATAAATGATATGTGACTTTTGAGATGTCTCTCAATTCTTGTCAGGATTGTTTCTTACCAGGAGATGATCTTGTTCATGTACTATATCTGAAAATTTATTCTCTTCTCAGGGTCTATCCTCTTTTGTACATTATTGAGAAGAATGCTTGAGGGGGTATAACAATGTCCTTTTCCTTCTTAGTGACATCAGTGTTGTATCAACTATTCCAATTTTTTTCATCGAGTAATCTACAATTTTCTTCGAAGCCATTGCTAATAAGTACTTAGTTGATCATTCTATTTCCTTGTGTATCTGTTTCTAAGTGCTGCAGTTGTGAATGCTCTCTGAATGAAGGCATCAATGGTAGAGATCTTGTAAGTCTGTAGGCACTCATTTCTACTATTGAGGCAATGTCTGAGATTTATAGGCTTGATATATATTTCTATATTGAAATATTCTCATTCGTGCCATCTAAAAAAACGCAAGGAGATGATTCATTTTTGCTGTTTTGTATTGTAAAGGTGAATTCACAGATTTCTTACAAATAATCTGACTAGCTCAACATCAACACTGCATTTTGTCTTTATAAATATATCGGTATATCAGCAAATTATGTCTAGATCGTCATCCTTGCAGAATACCTAAACAGCCCATGAAGAAGTTTGCTAGCAATACTGCAAAGGGAGAGCCCATGGCTAACCTACTAATTTGGAATATTTGTTCCCTTGGGTAAGGAGAAAGGGGCTTCCTTGTTGTTACATTTATTCCTTTCACCTTTCCCTAGGGAATAGATTTTTATGCTTTATTGTCTGACAATTTTGCAAAAGGACATGGTCACAACAAGGCCCCCAGTTATGCCTGCATTAAAAAAAATATATACTGAAAAACAGTTTTCTGTAGCATATCAATAGGCTTATCTCAAGACAAAGCAATCTTAATAAAGTGAATAGTTAATCAAGTTAAACTTGATTAACTAAAAATATGTGATGTTTAAAACTGCATATTTGTTATTTGCTATTCAAAAAAAAAATAAATAAATAAATAAAATTTAATAAAATGGGTAAAGCAAGATCAAAATTCACTGAACATTAGAAGTGCAAGATTATTTCCACACCATCAATAAAACTAATCAATCCATACTTCAAAATTACATTATAGTTATGTTTTTGCACTGCAAATAATATACTGTAGCTGCATATTGAAGATACAAGATACTGAATCCATGTAATCTAAATGTTTTCTACCTTGAAACATGTACATTTCACTGTCAGATATCACTTATCCAAAAAAAAAAAAAAAAAAAAAAAAAAAAAAAAAAAAAAAAAAAAAAAAATGTATGCACCTGATTATGCAGCACTCATGCTTTTATCCCAATAATTCACATCCTGAAGGTTGTTTAATGTATTTAGTTTCAAATATATATATATATATATATATATATATATATATATATATATATATATATATATATATATATATATATATATATATATATATATATAAACACTATGATTCTCACCATGTAATTCGGATTCAAGCTGGCTTATTAAAAAGTTTAAATAATAATGAAAAGCTACTTACCTATTCCCATGTACATGGGAGGCACAGAAGGCAAAGGAGTAGTGAATTAGGGTTGGGTCAATCATCTGGCCCTTCTCAGCACGATCTAGGAGATCCTCCAGACAACACAAGTGTCGGTAGCATCCCCTCACACCATATCGAGCCTGGTACTCATCTAACACAAAAATCTGCCCAGGACTGAACCATCCCTATAAAAAGTAAAGACCATCACATGTAGAATATATAAAATAATTTACAAAAATAAATTTTCAGAATATTATGACATTTTCTTGCATGCCTTTTATGAATTAATATGTCAGAATATCAGTTAATGTTGTTGGCTTCCAAAAGACATCTAGACTCAGGCTCCATCACTCACCAAATTAGCTGTTTAACTACATTGTCCCTTAACATCTAAGTGGTTTAAGCAATAAAAAAGACACCTGAAGATGTCAAAAATCCATGTATATGTGCTGTCCACTTTAGATACACACACACACACACACACACACACACACACATGAACTTATTTGCAGATGATGCTAAGCTGATGAGAAGGGTAGAAAATGTAAATGACTGATTTAAATGAGATAAAAAGATGGAGTAAATCTTGGCAAATGGAATTCAATTTAAGTAAATGTAAAGTAATGGAGTTTGATAAGAGTAAGAAAAGAATACAATATCATTATGAGATAGATGGTGAGAAGTTAAAGAACTCAAGAGGAAGTGGATTTGAGAGTAACAGTTACTGAAAATTTGACTACAGACAGACACATTGATAAAATTACTGGAGAGACGATGAATTTGTTAAAAAGAGTAAAAATGGCATTCTCATATTTGGATGAATGAATGATAAAAAGTTGTCCACTTCCATGATAAGACCAAGATTGGAATATGTGGCAGTGGTGTGGTCTCATCATACAAAGAGGAATATTGTAAAATTAGAAAGAGTACAAAGAGTAGTCACTAAGATGGTTCTGGATTTGAGCAATTCAACCTATGAAGAGAGATTAAAAATGATGGAAATTCCTACCCTTGAAAATAGGAGAGAGAGAGAGAGGAGATTTAATAAACATCTATAGAATGAATGATAAATGGTATGGAAAATGTGGACAAAATTTTTTTTCTAAATTTAGACACACAGAGTACAAGGAGGCACAGTAAGAAGCTGTAGAAAGTTAACTGTAGAAGAGACATCAAAAAGTATAGTTTTCCTCATAGAAATGTGAACAAATGGCATGAACTCAGTAAGACATTGTCAATGCTGTAACTGTCCATGCTTTTAAGACCAAACTGGATAGATATAGAGATGGGATACCACGAGATTACTACCCTCCCGTAAACCACAACTAGGTAAATACAACTAGGTAAATACACACACACGTGTGCAACAAAAGGGAAACAAGAGAACATGGAAGAAAATTAAAAGCAACCACTAAGAAAAGAGACAAAGAAGTCTAGCTTCCCTCATATTAGCACAGAATGGACTGGATGAGGAAGTGCTCTATGCAAGGATTATTCATGATTTAAAAAACAATTAAATAATAGATGATATGGAAACAAGACAGTACAAACATAGCTCCCTTCCAGTGTATCATAACTAGTTAAACACACACACACACACACACACACACAAGATAATTTTGAGCAAGAATATAGGGGGTGCAACAGTTTGTACCAAGTTATAAAGTGAAAATTGGGAAGCACGAATATTACAATACCAGGTGTGTGGAAGCAAAAAAAGAAACAGGACAGGACATGGAGGAATATGATCAGAAAACTGAACAGAAATACTAGGGAAGAATACAGAAAGCTAAGGAATGAATATGGTATAATAAAGAGAAGAAGGAAATTTTTGAAAGTGACATAGTAAGAACATGCAAGGAAGAGCCCAAACTCTTCTACAGATACATAAGTGGAAAAATGAAACTGGGATGACATAAACAAGTAAAGAAGAGAAGGAAGAGTTTATGAAACTACTGAGGAGATGAGTGAACTAATGAGTTTTCAATCTGTGTTAACAAAGGAGACTGATTTTGTGGCACTGAAAGTGGTATCACAGAATGAGGGAATACAGGAGATACAAGTAAAGAGACAAGAAATAAAAAAACTGCTGGAAGAGCTGGATATTAAAAAAATTATGGGACCTAATCAATAAAATGGATGGATATTAAAAGAATGCAGCGAACAAATGAAGGAACCCATATGGGATATAGTTACCAGCTCGTTGAAAGAAGGAAAAAGTACCAAGGGAATGGAAAAGAGCTAATATAGTCCCAATATACAAAGGGGGAAATAAAATGAAACCATTAAATCACAGACAAGTGTCATGAACAAGCATTGTAAGCAAGCTTTGTAAAATAGTAATTAAGGACAGATGGATACAATATTTAGAAGATGAAAAGATAATTACAGAAAAGCAATTTGGACTCAGGAAAGGGAGATCCTGTGTCACAAATCTACTGAGCTTCTATAAGAGAGTAATAGATGGAGTGCTAGAGAGGGACGAATTGGTTGTTTCGGTATACCTGGATCTCAAAAAAACATTTGTTAAAGTTCCCCACAAAAGTCTTATGTGGAAGTTAGAGAATGAAGGAGGACTAAATGGAGAAACATTGAGATGGATCAAGGATTATTTACAAGGGAGAGAAATGAGAACAGTAATCAAAGACACTAATTCAAGTTGGTGCAAAGTGACAAGTGGGGTACCACAAGAATCTGTGTTAGCACCTGTTATGTTTCAAATATATGTAAATGATATGACAAAGGATCTAAATAGCTATATAAACCTTTTCACTGATGATGCAAAAATAATGAAAATAATAAAGGATGAAAATGACTGCAAGGAGTTACAAAGACAAGATACATGCATGGAGCTAAAGATGGAAACTAGAATTTAATGCCAGAAAATGCCATGTGTTGGAAATAGGAAAAAGTAAAAAAGAGACCTTCACAGAATTAAAAATTGTGAGAAATAATAATGAAAAGTAATGAAGAAAAAGATTAGGGAGTAATGATCCAGGACACACTATCACCTGAAGGACACATAAACAGAATACTTGGCTCTACATACAGCTTGTTAACAAACATTAGGGTGGCATTTAAATATTTAGATAAAGAAATGAAGAAAATTACAATGAGCATAATATGACCTAAATAGGAATACACAGCAGTAGTTTGGGTTCCACAAAGAAAAAAAAGATATACGGAAGCTGGAAAGAATACAGAGGATAGCGACAAAGATGGTACCAGAAAGACTTAAGCTATAAAGAAAGACTTGAAGAGATGGGATTACCAACACTAAAGGAGAGAAGAGAAAGAGAGACCTGATGACAATGTACAAATTAGTAAACAATATACAAAGAATAGAGAGAAATTACTTGGTACTACAGATGGAGGAGGGAGAGCAATGGATGAGAGGGCATGGGAAGAAAATAAAGAAGAGTGGATGTTTAAGCAACATCAAGAAATACAGCTTCCTGTACTGAACTATTGAAATCTTGAATGATTTGAAGGAAGAGGTGGTTGTGGCAAACAGTATACACACATTTAAAGAGAAACCGGATAAATATGGTTATAGAGACAGGATAAAATAAGCTTTAGTTCATGTCCTGTACAATACAACTAGGTAAATACACACACACACACACACACACACACACACACACACACACACACACACACACACTAAAAGTAATAAAAGAGCTATGTTGATTGTATGGAGTTGCAAAGAGGTATTGACAAGATTTATCAGTGGAGCAAGAAGTGAGAAATTGGAATTAAATGCTAAGAAATGCCACATGATGGAAATAGGAAAGAGTAAAAAGAAGACCTGCATGGGACTATAAAATGGGGGAAGTAATAATGAAGAGCATGGAGGAAAAAGACTAGGAGTGGTTATTCAAGATACCCTGATCCCAGAACGGCATATAAGTGAGATATTTGGCTCAACGCACAGGATGTTAACAAACATTAGAGTGGCATTTCATTACATGGAAAAGACTATGATGAAAAAATTTTAGCCACTATGCTATGTCCCAGGCTGGAATGTGCAGCAGTGGTGTGGTCTCCACATAGGAAGAAAGATATAAAGAAATTGGACAGAATTCAGTGGGCAGCTACAAGGATGGTACCAGAGCTGAAAGACCTAACATATGAAAAGAGGTTGAAGGAAATGGGACTGCCAACTTTGCAAATTATAAGAGAAAGAGGATATCTAATAATGTTATATGAAACAGTTAGCCACATTGAGAAGATAGACAAACAGGACCTGGTGTTGCTGGAAGGTGATGAAGCTGGAAGGACGAACGAGAGGGCACTCAAAGATCAGGAAGAGTCAGTGTTTGAGGGACATCACGAAGCATAATTTTCCACATAGAACTGTGGATACCTGGAATGGCCTAAATGAAGAGATCGTTACAGTAGCAAATGTGCATAAATTTAAGGAAATGATGGATAAATATAGATATGGAGACAGGACACTATGAACCCTGCTCAAACCCTGTATTATACAACTAGGTAACTAGGTAAACACACACACACACACACACACATAAAAAAAAAAAAAAAATAAAGATTATATATATATATATATATATACTCGTATATATATATATATATATATATATATATATATATATATATATATATATATATATATATATATATATATATATATATATATATATATATATATATATATATATATATATGAGGCCCCCTGCGGCAGAAGAGTACTAAGCGCCATCGGGAGCAAAATGGCGTTTTTTGCCTCATCAGGTGCTCCAAGGCTTAATGCGCATTTTGGTGTAGATAGTATACTTTTTCCACCATGTTAACAAGGTTCAATTTCCCGTTGTTTGCAAAGTATTTTTTTCCTTAGCGACTAGGTGTTGACTCGGTGTTGGAAGTCGCCCGTGCAGAAGCATACTATCTCCATCCAGCCAATGAGAGACCGCGGAGTGCTGTGACGTCAGAGCGCTGAGCCAATGAGAGCGCCGTATCTTCTCCCGCCTCAGCCCCGCTCTGCCTCAATCTAGTTGCACTCATGCCCCAAAATGCCCATCCATTCTACCGGTCTATCATCGACGCCCAAGCAGGTGATGTCAATAGCACTCAAGATGATGGTGAACACGACAACTTGGATGAACTGTTGGAGTACGAATCGTAAAGGCATTGAGGGGTGGGGGGAGGGGGGAAGTGTGTAATAAACAATGAAAGTTAGTGATACCTGTAATAAAGAAAGGGAAAGTTAGTGTTACCTCAAGATTGTGTGAAGTGAGAAGTGCAAGATACCAAGACACCAATATCATTGAACATAGCTGAGTAAAAACTAAAAAAAAAAAAAAAAAAATACGAATCAATAATGGAAATGTTTATTTTTTTCCAGATGATGATTTTTTTATTTCCTCTGTTTTAATGTCATGTTATAGGTGTGTTTCAGGGCTTTAATTTGGTGTATATAACTTTACTCTAGCTTTATTGTACGGCTATTGACATTTTCGTAAAAGTTACAAAACTTTGACCTTCATTTCTGGCGAATATTGATTTTGGCACTTAGTACTCTTCTGCCGCGGGGGGCCTCATATATATATATATATATATATATATATATATATATATATATATATATATATATATATATATATATATATATATATATATATATATATATATATATATATATATATATATATATATATATATATATATATATATATATATATATATATATATGACTTAGAAGGTGGCAACCATCATTAGTACTTCAAGAAAAGTGGAAGAAACTGTATTTGTTCTCTGATGCATGCTGTTGATTCATTCTAATTAGAAAACCCTTATATCATTGCACTTACAACAGTCAAAATTGATTCAACAGGAATAACAGACTTACAGAACCTATGACTGGAATATGATGAAATGGCCAAAACACTGTAATTAATAACTTACTAAAGAACAATATGGATCAACAAGACGATATTCTAGTGTTTGCCCTTGTAGAATTCTAAAAAGGTTGTGGTGATCAAATCTGACAGGATCTGCACCAATATATTCATCCATTCCATGTTTCTTGGCCTTGTCAGCATCTAGAAAATAAAAGAAGAAATGATCAAAATCATCAGCTTATGTGAATGGACCACAAAAGAAAGGTTTCTCTGAATGGTTTGGTGGATCAGCTATGCCAAACTAAGTAATCAACCTGGCTTGTGGTATTTTGATGGAATTGCCAGGCTGGAAGATCATAACTCCTTGGCTTCTATGTTGCACCTGCACTTATAGACAATAGTTGAACAGAACTGTAGTGTGAATTTAGACAATTCTGAATTGTCTCCAACTAACTATAAATTTGGACCTGGAATCTCTCTGTTGTCAGCCAAGATCATTAAACACATTACAGGAAACTGAGTAATAAAAGAGAGAGAGAGAGAGAGAGAGAGAGAGAGAGAGAGAGAGAGAGAGAGAGAGAGAGAGAGAGAGAGAGAGAGAGAGAGAGAGAGAGAGAGAGAGAGATATGAGAAACAATCAAAATTAAATGGTACTTGTTTTTGATGATTAAAAAATAAAACTTACCTCCTTGAATTTTTGATAAAGTAGAATTTTTCCCCTGAGGCATAACAGGAGGGGTGGGCTTGTGGGCCTGTCCTGTGGCCCGGTATAGTGCCGTCACCCACTGATGAGACTCATTTTCATCTTCTGTTGCATAAAGTATTGATTCTCCTTCTCTTACAGCATTGAAGAAAAATCTACCACCTTCTAGATCTGCAACATGTAATATCATTGCATGTCACATTCCTGCTGATGATCAAAGATTCCATTTTCATACAATGTGTAAATGAACACATGGATGAGTAATTAGCATGTGTGTGTGTGTGTGTGTGTGTGTGTGTGTGTGTGTGTGTGTGTGTGTGTGTATATATATATATATATATATATATATATATATATATATATATATATATATATATATATATATATATATATATATATATATATATATATATATATATATAAAGTGGAATGTCAGTTTCTGAACATAATTAATTTCTAAATGCCATTTGAATTTCATAATGTTTGAAAACCAAAACTAAAGGAATCAATATAAAATAGATTAATCTGTTCTCAGACATCTGTCCACCATGCCTTAGTAGGTAATGACCGATCCTCCCACTGCTCAGATCCATAACATCTCCAGCTTAGGAATTTTCTTTTATCCAGAAAGGATGTATTAAATGAACTTAGTGACACAGAACTTATGAAAAGATATTGTTTAGACCATGCAGGCATTCTCTTTGTTGCTGATCACGTAAGGGAAGCCTTAAAGAGCGACACTGAGAGCAGCAACCCACTCACTGCCAATATGAAGGTGATCATAACACTTAGACATCTTGCTGCTGGGAAAAAGCTAATGAAAAAATGTAGTTGTGCATTAATGATGGCGTTGTGGGTCAAAGAAAAAGCCACAAGAGGTTCGGGACTACTCCTGAGTGCTGAACCTTGTTTGCTTACATTGAGGTTCTTCAATGGGATCACATTTAGCTTATTTCAAAGGTTAAAATACTGTCTTACCCTCAGTGTCTCTCCTCCAAATATATATAAAAACAAAGGAAATATTTATAGAAACTATAAATTAGTAATAAATGGCAGGTTTTGCTATGTCTTGTAGTCTTTGAAAGTAAGTGATTGTTCAAAAACTGAATCATAGTACAGCAATTGAAGCAATTGCGAGTTACAAATATTGTTTGAAAACCGAATTGTTTGAAAAGGGAGATGTTCAGTAACCAAACCACTGTATATATATATATATATATATATATATATATATATATATATATATATATATATATATATATATATATATATATATATATATATATATATATATATATATATATATATAATTTTTTTATTCTTTTTTTATGTAGGAGGGACACTGGCCAAGGGCAACAAAAATCCAATAAAAAAGAAAAACCCACTGAGATGCCAGTCCCAGAAAAGGGTCCAAAGCAGTAGTCAGAAACTGAAGGATAAGTGTCTTGAAACCTCCCTCTTGAAGGAATTCAAGTCATAGGAAGGTGGAAATACAGATCCAGGCAGGGAATTTCAGAGTTTACCAGAGAAAGGGATGAATGATTGAGAATACTGGTTAACTCTTGCATTAGAGAGGTGGACAGAATAGGGGTGAGAGAAAGAAGAAAGTCTTGTGCAGCAAGGCCACAGGAGGAGGGGAAGCATGCAGTTAACAAGATCAGAAAAGCAGTTAGCATGAAAATAGCAGTAGAAGATAGCAAGAGATGTAACATTGTGGCAATGAGAAAGACGCTGAAGACAGTCAGTTTGAGAAGAGAAGTTGATGAGATGAAAAGCTTTAGATTCCACCCTGTCTAAAAGAGCAGTATGAGTAGAACATCCCAAGACATGTGAAGCATATTCCATACATGGACAGAGTTAGTAGTTTGTGGGGTGGGTGGTGAGAAAAACTGATGGAGACATCTCAGAATACCTAACTTAATAGCAGCTGTTTCAGCTAGAGATGATATGTGAAGTTTCCAGTTTAGATTATAAGAAAAGGACAGACTGAGGATGTTCAGTGTAGAAGAGGGAGACAGTTGGATGTCATTGAAGAAGAGGGATAGTTGTCTGGAAGATTGTGCTGAGGTAATAGATGGAGGAATTGAGTTTTTGAGGCATTGAACAATACCAAGTTTGCTCTGCTCCAATCAGAAATTTTATAGAGATCAGAAGTCAGGCATTCTATGGCTTCTATGCATGAACTGCTTACTTCCTTGGATATCTATGAAAAGACGTGGAAAAGTCCAGGGTGGTATCATCAGCATAGGAGCAGACAGGACAAGAAGTTTGGTTTAGAATATCATTGATGAATAATTGGAAGAGTGTGGGTGACAGAACAGAACTCTGAGGAACACCACTGTTAAAAGATTTAGAAGAACAGTGACCATCTACCATACCAGCAATAGAATGGTCAGAAAAGGAAACCTGAGACAAAGTTACAGAGAGAAGGATAGAAGCTGTAGGAGGGTAGTTTGATGTGTCTAAGGCAACGGCAAAAGTTTCACCAAAATCTCTAAAAGAGGATGACCAAGACTCAGTAAGAAAAGCTAGATCACCAGTAGAGCAACCTTGACAGAACCCATACTGGCAATCAGATTGAAGGTTGTGAAGTGATGGATGTTTAAGAATCTTCCTGTTGAGGATAGATTAAAAAACTTTCCATAGGCATGAAATTAAAGCAATAGGACAGTAGTTTGAGAGATTAGAGCAGTTACCCTTTTTAGGAACAGGTTAAATGTAGGCAAACTTCCAACAAGAAGAAAAGGTAGATGTTCAAAGAATATGACTAGGCAAGGTGCAAGCATGGAGGTACAGTTTTGGAGAACAATAGGAAGGATCCCATCAGGTCCATAAGCCTTCTGAGGGTTTAGGCCAGTGAGGGCATGGAAAACATCATTGAGCGAAATTTTAATAGATAGCATGAAATAGTCAGAGGGTGGAGGAGAGGGAGGAACAAACCCTGAATCATCCAAGGTTGAGTTTTTAGCAAAGGTGTGAGTGAATAGATCAGCTTTAGAGATAGATGTGACAGCAGTGGTGCCATCTGTTTGAAATAAATGAGGGAAAGAGGAAGAAGCAAAGTTATTGGAAATGTTTTTGGTTAGGTGCCAGAAGTCACAAGGGGTCGTTAGATCTTGAAAGATTTTGACACTTTCTATCAATAAAAGAGTTTTTTGCTAGCTAGAGGAGACTTGGCATGGTTCCAGGCAGAGTTTTAAAGTGCATGAGATTCTGGTGTTGGAAGGCTCAAGTACCTTTTGTGGGCCACCTCTGTATCATGTATAGCACGAGAACAGGCTGTGTTAAACCAAAGTCTGGAAGGTTTATGTTGAGAAAAAGACTGAAAAATGTACGCCTCCATGCCAGACACTATCACCTCTGTTATGCACTCAGCACACACAGACAGATCTCTGACATGGAAGCAGTAGTCATTCCATGGAAAATCAGCAAAATACCTCCTCAGGTCCCTCCAGCTAGCAGAGGCAAAATGCCAGAGGCACCTCTACTTAGGGGGATCCTGAGGAGGGATTGGAGCGATAAGACAAGTTACAGATATGAGATTGTGATCGGAGGAGCCCAACAGAGAAGAGAGGGTAACAGCATAAACAGAAGGATTAGAGGTTAGGAAAAGGTCAAGAATGTTGGGCATATCATCCACATAAATGTCTTAATCTTTTAAGTTCATAAAAACATGTCAGAATTTAGAGCATGAAATGCACTGACAGAAACAGAAAAGATATACTTGTATATCATTGTATTTTAGGTTGATTGCATGCAATTATATCCTACAACATATGAAAAGACAATGAGCAATACATAATCTACATCTACATATATGGAGATATGTATATTGCATTAAGTGTGAAGATTAATAGCATAAAAAAAACTTTGCATGTATGTGATCATATTTCTTTATTCCAGAAGTAAATGCAGTCATTGAAAAAGAAAGCCAGGCTTCTCCATTGAAAACACATGGTAATGTGATCTGGCTTCATTTTGTGTTTCTTGCACTTACAGTGACAAGATTATTTTCCAGTGAGATCAAACATTTATATAATGGAGTGTGAGCCTGTTAGGTGGGTAGCTGCCTCCCCACACTCTCTCAGGGCCACACAATTGCTTGGTAACATTCCTAATTAAAAGCTTTACCAACTTGGTAACAGGCATTACTGACACCACAATCAGATTTCAGATTCATTATTTTCATGGTTTTGATAATCCCGAACCTGGTAACAATCATAAAAAACAAAGACTGCTGATTCGGTAATGTTGGTAAGCCGGTGTGACATCATTAGACAAAACTAGTCAGTTCTTGACAAAAGAACTTACCATGCCAGCACTAAAAAAAAAAAAAAAAAAAAAAAAAAAAAAAGGAGAAAGGCGTGGAAATACATCAGTGATGCCTTCAACATGGCATATCCATTATTATGGTTACATTTTGTGATTTAAATCCTTCCCTTTGAATAACTATCTGACATTCTTCAAACTGCTTCTACCAACCAGGCACATAATAAATCATCTATTTCTTGTTCCCTCATTGCTGTACACATACACTGTTAAATTTAAATATTTCGGGTTTATTGGAAATCATTCAAGCCTACTAATTCTGAGACAGTAACTATATATATTTATTTCTGGGCAAATTATGATTTTTTAATCATGATATCCACAATGAAGGGATAAACAGCGAAATCTATGAACTGAATTAATCTAAACCTAGCCTAACAAACCTAACCCTCTGATGAAAACAGTAATATTATTTCATTATTATCCAATATTTCTTTTAGAAGACAAATTCCATATACCTTATATGTATGTAAGGATTATTACTGGAGTTTGACTTAGTAGGGGTAGGAAATGAAATAAGGGTGACAGGTAGTGAAGTTTTCATCAACTGGTGAAGTGAGTTCATGCTGCCATCCAAATTTTTCTTAAATTCTATCATATCACTATTATTTATCATTAGTAGTATATAATTTAGGAAATAATACAACTACAAAAGGATAAGACTTTGTGCTATTTGCAAAAAATAAATGCACTGCCAAGCTCCATTGGGGAGACCAAGCAGCTACCAAGTCAGCATTACCAAAGGTTCCAATTTCTGGTACGGATCAAAGTAAACAAAACATTAAAAAAACAAGTATGAAATCGGATTTGTTGTTGGTGGTAGAGATCAGTCATTGGTAAAAATCACAACAAAAGGAAGCAACTGTGAAATTGGCCCTCAGACAGCAACTAGGATGACACTTTCTTTGGGTTGTGTCCACTAGTGTCTAGGATTTGGGATATTTTGTGTCTGTCTGACTCATTTTTGGTGCAGTGATGTACTGATCAAAGAAATTTGTTGATGTTCTGGCTGTCCAAAATCCAGTGTCACAACTCTGTTGCCAGCAGCTCATGGCCTCCTTGCTAATGTTGTTCCCCTTGCAAAAACACGTTCTGGTCTGCCATGCAAGACTACCAAACCAACAGACAATCTTCTGCAGAGAAAAGTGACAGCTGCAGAACTAAAGGAATGCCACCCAGGTTTGCTGAAAGATGCATCTGCTTGCTGCATACAGCATTACCTCCAGAAAGACCTGCACCTCCCAGCCTGCAGTGAAGCAAGCAAATAATTTCCGATGGATTGTATGAAGAAGGAAAGACTTGCTTTTGCCAAGAACTATGCTTCCTGGATCACGGAAGATTGATGTGGTCTAATAAGTCCACAATTCAGAGCATCCACAGTTGTGCAATGGGTATCAGATGCCACTCCTCTATTGACCTTGCCTACACAGTCAACACAATTAAAACACACTGAATTTGAGGGTGTGTGGGTGCTTCAGCAGTCCAGCCAAATGATGTGGTCTGTACTTCTCTCCCAAGAATGTGACAATGAATAAAGCCCAGTATATCTTTGTTCTGGAAGACCATATTCTGCATCTATTCTACATGCCAAGATCACCTTGATTTGAATAGATTTTGGTCAGTATTCAATTGTCCCATCACTACAATTCATAGCAATATCATTCATTGCTTAATTTACACAAGTGGTGGCAGTACTCACAGCATATTCTCTTAATGACAACATCCATTTATATCCACACAGTAATATTGTCTCAGCTATATATATAATCCTTGTATCACAACAGCTTAGACCACATCTTTCATTATACTTAAGGAAAAGAAAAGAACACTGTGATTGATATTATGAACCAAGTGAATTTAACACTGCTTCAGAAAAAATATTCTATCTTTCTATCTTTCTCTAAAAATATTCCATTCATCTTTCTATCTTTCTCTAATGCATCACTTCCTCTGGCAGTGTTCCCCAATAAGGGCTGAAGGGCCTCTGCTACTACATAATCACTTTTTTCTTGCCTATTTGTCCTCAACCTCAACTAGCATCGCTTTCACACATGTATTTCCTTACCTTATCCTTTCACCCTCAGTTTTGCATGACATTGAATACTTTCTTTACAAACTCTTTATTCTTCATTCTTTCAATATGGCCAAGTCATCCCAAGTATTTACTTACACCCACTCCACTGTTCCACACCTCATTCCATATATGTAGGTTCCCATACTCCATTTTTCATATACTTCTTCAATACTCTTACTCTCCTAACTTGTCAGTCCATATGCTCCTCTTTGATAGCTCACTTCTAAACAGTGTTCGTGCGCTATTTGCAGGAGCTGTTCCAAAACCTCCCATGAATAGTGAAAATCCACAAATATGGGAAACCACCCCTATAAAGCTCAGAAATACCTATGGTTATAGTTTAAATCATAAAATATACATATCACATTTATTAAGCACATTTAAAATTCATTTTAACACAATAAGTAACAATTATTATATGTATTCTACATAATTTTCAGTTAAAGAAATTGTGTACACTTTAAAATGAAAGGGGACTAAACTGGTATGTACAGTAAACCCTCAATATAACAAATCTCTGTTTACCAAATTTCAGGTATAACAACCCCTTTAAGCCTGTTCCCTGCTTCCTCCTGTCCCCCCCCCCTCTCTCTCTCTCTCTCTCTCTCTCTCTCTCTCTCTCTCTCTCTCTCTCTCTCTCTCTCTCTCTCTCCATAAATATATATATATATATATATATATATATATATATATATATATATATATATATATATATATATATATATATATATATATATATATATATATATATATATATATATATATATATATATTGAATTTTCACCTTTAGCGACCCACCTCGCCCCACATGTTTGTTATATTGAGGGTTACTGTAATTTACAATAATTGAAAGAATAATCCAGGCTCTTTGGGCCAAAAGATTGACATCTGGCAACTCTGAAAACTCCCCATTAGTTAAATTAGATTAGGAAAAAATCTCCAAATATGGGAAACCACAAATACTGAACTGCAAATATGTAGGGCATCACTGTACTCTTGAATGCTGAGCTTTGTTCCATATCTAAGCCTCTGATTCATACATGAATATTAATAGAATAATACTTTTCCTTAAACTTCTTGATCTCAAGGGGTATTTTTCTTTCATAATCCTTCCAATTAACGTTCTCTACTTCCAATGGCATATTTCCCCATTTCATATCCTTAGCACTGCTCTTTTATAATTCCTTCATTCTGTCTCCTAGAACTATTTCACAACCTACTACTGCTGGTACACTCATCCTATAAGTTAGGTGTTGAAGCTAGGGAGTTTCACACACAGGCACACCCTGGGGACTGAACCCAGGACCTTCTGCTTGCTGGGTGGCTATGCTATCCACTGGATCATGGTACACTCTGGTAACAACTCACACACAGGCCACATCACATGCACTGACTGGGAGATTGTGTGCCCTGCAGATCCTCCTCACTGGAGCTATTAAGTCTCACCAGAAAAGCAAGGACTGCCTGGGGATCAAACATGGGATATTCTACCTGCTGGGCACCTATGCTACCTGTTACACGTACAGTATCTTCTGGTGACAACTAACACAATATGTATACTAATATCATACATCTATGTCTTTTTTCTCTCAAGAACCATTTCATTTCCTTTCTGATATTCACCTTCAGTTTCCATTTCACACAAATACATAATATAAAATTCATCTACCATTCTCTGAGGTTACCTTACACTCTATGCAGACAACAATGTCATCTGCTAACAAACACATTATCACAATCCTATTCTAAATGGTTCAAGATTTCTACCACTTTAGCTTTTATTTCCCTCATTCATACAACTATAAATAAGTATACTAAACAAACATGAAACATCACCCAATACCTATCCCACTTCCACTCTCATTAAACCCTCCCTCCACTCACATATGTGTTTACCTAACTATGAAATGCCTTCATTCCCTCCAACAACAACAACAGCAGTGTCTCTTGAAATGCAGGTAAAAGCACTGGCAACAAGTAATCTAGGACATCATTTAGTCCAGAGAAAATTATGTAAGTGAAAATAGAAAAGTTAAAGAGGAAGTGATGAGATAACTTTTTTTTTTATCTTCTTTAGAAATGTTACACAAGTTGGATTCCCAACATCAGAGTAATAATTCATACTGGGCAAACAGGAACTTCAAAGTTAGCATCTGAAAGATGAGATTTTATTTATTTTTTTTTGGGGGGGACGAGATAAGTAAATAAATAAACACATAACAAAATATACAATATCTTCTTATGATCTCAAATACAGGTGATCCTATAGATGTGTAATGCTCAACTATTTTTTTAGATCTTTAAAAATCAATAGCTCAAAACCCACTTAATTGTTTGTGGCAAGATGATATATTATATCCTACTCATACCATTACTAATACATACTTCATAGAGCAATATGCATCCACTACTTATTTAATGTTGCACAGGTACATCCTGTTTTTTTATCTAAATGTTTTCAATAGTGATAGGTATCTAGTATCTTACATAAAAAATTGAAGGAGGAGGCAGTATACACCTGCTGAAATGGTAATTACTCCAAGGAAGGTCTCATAAGCACTGGCATAGGTGGGTGCTGTGGATGCTTCTGATTCAGCTGTGTCCTCCTTGAATGTTTCTCTTTGTGTCTCACAAAACAAAGGGAAGCAATCACACCCTGACCTCTAAATATAATTCTCTTCCTTCACACAACACTATACATGCACTCAAAGCCTGTAAATCTTTCATTCAAGTTAAAAAATGAAAATAATTCAAATAATACAATCAGCCTCAGATTCCCTTTCTGGAAAGGGGGATTAATGTCTTTCTGGGGATTAATGTCCCCAGGTCAGACTGCTCTTCTAGTACCAAGTCAAAGTGTCTTGACAATGCCTCAATTTTTTCTACACTTCATCATTTACAGCATTAGATCTAATTTTCAATTTGTGAAACAAGCTCTCTTCATCTCCTTTTCTTAACTGAAACACATGTCTGAGGAAATTCTGTTCCCTCCAAGTTTCTTTACCTTCACTTTCAATCCAAAGCTGGATGTTGCATCTATGTGCTATGGACTGGAATTTCATCAACACTGTACTATGAGTCAGGTATGCTACATGAATTCATAATCTATTACCTGGCTTTCCAATCCAGTTTTGGAAGAACATGGAAATAAAAACTATTGCTCAAACTGCATTGAAGTTCCATGGCAGAACAAATGGAATCTTTTCCTTATTTACTTCTATTTTTTCCTAGAGTTATTGGTATATTTATAATTCAGCTATTACTAATAATAATTAAGCAATCTGACTGAATGCATGAAAAGCATAAAATTTTTGAAGAGGGGGCTATAAAGAATGAAAAAACAAAGAGATGCTGCTCTATTATCATGCTCTGTCTACTGTAATGGCATGCATGGAAATACAGCAGCATTTGATTTTAGCACTTAACCATTCCAACCATAAGCTGAGCTGAAAAATATTAAGATTTAAGAATACAATAAAAAAATTAACAAATTTCAAATACTGACAAAATTAATTGTTGCTCATGTAATAGTGATAAAGTAATGCCTTATCATGACTAATTAAAAAAATAAACATAATTTAATTAAAATAATCAAATTTTCATGATAATATAATTTATATTTCTGAAAAACCATGCAGCTGAAACATATTCTATAAATATAAACAATTCCACTTTAATATATCAACAAATAAAACAAATAATTCTCATTATGAAATTGTATTCATAATTCAACAAGTTAGGCTAAGATGAGTATGTTTCCTTGTAACTTTAAAGGTCACATATATGTAAAAGTTTTACATATTTTCTGACACTTCTATGATTGATCTCCTGACTACTTCTGATTTTACTGATAGATTAATATGAACAAGTAAATTATGCACAAAAGCATAAAAAGGAGAGCATAGAGAGGACAAGGAAAGCAATGTGAGCAAGCAG
This sequence comes from Scylla paramamosain, assembly GCF_035594125.1. Classification (NCBI taxonomy): domain Eukaryota; kingdom Metazoa; phylum Arthropoda; class Malacostraca; order Decapoda; family Portunidae; genus Scylla; species Scylla paramamosain. Next base: position 437,223 of record NW_026973692.1, on the reverse strand, counting down.
AAACCATCATTAAAAAAAAAATAATAATAAATAAATAATAATAATAGTAATAAATAAATAAATATAATGTGAGAGGTGAAGAAATGGTCAAAATTTTCAGCATGAGATGGCAAGAGAGTCTGCAGATACATGACTTGACACAGTATCATATCACAAATAACAATTAATGTGTGAGGACCAGAAGGAAGGAGGAGCAAGCATGCGACAATGGTTTCTATATATATATATATATATATATATATATATATATATATATATATATATATATATATATATATATATATATATATATATATATATATATATATATATATATATATATATATATATATATATATATATATATATATATATATATATATATATATATATATATATATATATATATATATATATATATATATATATATATATATATATATATATATATATATATATATATATATATATATATATATATATATATATATATATATATATATATATATATATATATATATATATATATATATATATATATATACAGTAAAATCCCTCTTATCCGGCATCAATGGGACTGCTCACATGCCAGATACTTGAATATTGCCGGATACTTGAATAGAAGTGAAATTATGTCCACAATCACCACCCTACACTTATGCATCTTACCATAACAAAGATCAGCTGATCTGATCAGTTGCTTAAGTGTAAGCACAACACACTTCCTCTTTTCTATAACTTTAGACATGATGAAGGTGTCAGGCAATAAACAGTGCACACGCGGGACTGAGTCACTGAGTAAACACAGTGCAGTGGGCCATGGGTGGCGGGAAGCAGTGCGCCCTGGTGGTGAGGGGACAAAGTATGCCTCGCACGGGAATTTTAATTGATTTTATGAGTACACATTGACTTTTTATTGATTTTAGGGCTCTGGGAAAAATGTGCCGGATACTTGAAGCTGCCGGATACTCGAATGCCGGATGTGAGGGGTTTTACTGTATATATATATATATATATATATATATATATATATATATATATATATATATATATATATATATATATATATATATATATATATATATATATATCACTTGTTATTTGAAGCTGTGAAAGAAAAGGGAGTACATTATGGCCACATGGCCACACCACCACACTCAAACTGCAGACACCACAAAACTTCACATAACAAAACTGGAATAACCCTACTATGATGAAGCCAAACTCCAGACAGACAACACAACAAATAGCACAGTCATGCACTCACTCAAAGCTGGACTATAACAGCTTCTGGACTCCTCTCAAAATATTTTAATTGTAAGAGATCAACTTTTGGCACTAAACCCTACCCCTAAATACCTGCCACAATATTACACACACACACACACACACACACACACACACACACACACATACAAAAAAAAAAAAAAAAATCCATATGGCAAACTGGCTTTAGCTGGAACTTCAACCTCTAGTGGGGCATACCAGAAGAGTGGTGATATGTCTGTCTTGGTCAGGAGTATGGAGCAGAAAGGAACAATGTATGGTTCATATCACATGAACTGAGCCTGGTTCTGAGATTTCCAATGCTCTCTGTGCTAAATCAGCTGACTGTATGCAATTTGAATGAGGGAAAAAAATGTTCATTCCAAATTTTTACTTGTCATGCCCATTACAAAAAATCTTCCTGTCTTCAGTTTATTGATGAGCTTTATCCTCACAAATCTCTTTTTGGATGGATTGGTTCCATCTATTAAACTGAATTAGCTTGAATATGTACTAACTTTTATTAGAGATCACCATTACAATGTACAACTGAAGCTTGTTGTAAAACCTGCCTTACTCTTTTTGCATCAACTTTCTCCATATGTGTCACATCATGGATGAAATTAAATAAAAGACTTTTTGTGAATGAGAGAGAAGTATTACTGAGGTCAGCCTGGTTGCCATTTCTGTAAAAAGGCTGTTTGAATTAAAATGTGCACTAACATTGAGGATCCCAACAATCAGATGATAATCAATATGCCATCTCTGGAACTGTAAAATGATTGTCTTTTCCAGTTTAACCTCCATACTCCACATCATCAGTATGAATGGGAATTTTCCTCCATTGTACCATACTAAAACTTTATCATTCATAACAGAATGTTTTGTTTTGGAAGTGTCTGCTTTGGGTTGGTCTTGCCATTTGTAGCATGCAGATGCTGCTTCATGAACTAATGCCTGGAAGTCCAGATTGCTGCCACTACTTAATAATGTTATCAGTTGAGATCACATCCAAAAATTATGATCAGATGATTCTGCTTAATGCATCTGCACCATGCACTTAATTTTCTGTCATATTATAGCAGTGGTGATTAATGAACATAGAAAGAGTTTGCTTTTACATATTCATAAATGAAGGTGTGTCTTATAGGTTTATACATTTTATATATCATAAAAGCAGCAATTAGTCATACTGTATAAGTCATGTAAAAGACTACCTTCCTCTCAAGACAAGTTAAAAGAAAAATGTCTCTCAGCACCAAGAGGTGTGAAAGGAACATATTCCAAAGGATTTTCTTTCATACAAGAATTTTGGCTATGATTCAATTAAGTGCAGCACTAATGAAACAACATGTATTGCAATGAGTAAAAAATAAATGCTAGATTTTTTTTAGCAACAAAAATTACTTATTGGAAAAAAAAAATATTTGTGTTGTTTGATGCTTAACTAATGTCTTAATAAATTTCAATAAATAATACTATTTATCTTCTTGATGATGTTTATATCTAGAGATCAAAGAATTTTGCAGCCAATATATGTGAATATCATCCAACAGAATGTAGCATTACCTGACACTGCCTCAATGTAGTCCACTGTATACCCATCCAGCTGCATCATCTCCGTGGGTTCGCTTTTCTTCTCTCTGTAGCTACACATGGCAAATGTGTACTGGGACACTTGTACTAAACAAAAATACCGTTTCTTCCACTTTTTCCAGCAACTCTTCCCTAGAGCATACAGATGGCTGTCGAGTGAGATTTTAATAAAATTTAACCTTGTGTATAGAAAAAAATGGATGAATTTCATGACACTTATTATGCAGCTTGCAATACAAGTATTTAATAATATATCAATAAAAATACATACAAGATTCAATAGCCATACAATAATGATGATAATGTAAACACTTACCCACAATGTTTTAAGTTTTGTGGTTTATCCATTCTGACAGCAATCTTAATTCTAAGATTATTTTCAGGTGAATTTTTTGGAACTTGCATCTTGTACCATTCAGGTACCTGCAATGATAATGACATCCTTATATTTATGTTCATACTCTTTAATGTAAATAAAATGCCACTATGTTACAATGTTTTGTGCCTATACTTTTATACAGTTCCTGATATCATACATCAAAATCTAACTAAAATTATCTTGAGAACTATAGGGAACTATTCTTCTCAGTTTTAAAGGTTACTGAGTGTAAGACAAGAAAGACAGCTGTGGAATTTGAAAAAGAAGCTGAATAATTGTTGATATTTCTAGGAGGTAAAATTTGATCTTTATTACAAATTGTTATATAAGTTCTTGTATGCAGCCTTTGAATGTCGATTATTGTGTCATGAATAATTCAGCCACTAATTTATCCATTATATTTCTGTTGGCATGGTGTCTGTGCATTTGATCACATTCTGATAGTCTTTCAAAGAATTTCATGATTAGAAATTACACTTCTGAAGTGGATCAGCAATAACAATTGTCTGAGAAACAGGGGAACAGATTGAAAGCAGATGCAAGTTGTCAAAACTCCTGAACCTGTTTTTATCACATGTACATACATTTACTTGGTGTTAAGTTGGAACCAGTAACCTGTTCAAAAAACCTGCTTTCACAGTGTTCATCTATTGCATTGGAATCAGATAATGATAAGACATGTTTCATGGTCAGAGTGGTGGATGGCAACAGTGCCAGCCTGGTTGCAAATCAGTGAAATTTGAAAATGATATGACAAAATTATTTTTGTAATCTCAGTTAACAGGAAGCTTCAAAGACTCCTATGGTATTATGTACTGTAGTGTCCTTTGTTAAATCATAAATGATCATGTAGATGGTGCCAAATTGAGATTTCTTAACTGCATTGTTAAATAGTACTGACTACAATAGCATTAGACACATATTTAGGTGTCAGCTTAACTTACAATCTTGATTTTAATTTGTGGAGACAAACAGGACTTCTCAAAGGATGTGATTAGAATCTATCCATCATTAAGAACTAATTGAAATGAGATATATGTTTAAGTTGGGTTTCAAGCAAAGAATCCATAAAGGAATGGCCCCAGTCATGTGGTGTAGATCACACTGTATGCTCTAAAACATTCATGCATACTGTTATAATCCAGCGATTTTTTTTTTTTTTCTTTTTGAAGATACCAATGATTGGAGAATTATTTTGATTTCAGATAATCAGTGTTACCAAAATATGTTAATCATATAAATTATTTGGATCAGGACATTAATGCAATGGGTGCAATATGTAGCACCTGAGCTTTTAGTTTAGGAAACTAGAAAAGTACAAACATTGATCTATGAACATGGCAGGAGGAGGCAGTAGACACCTGCCGAAACGATAATTACTCCCAGTGAGGTCTAAAGCACTGTTCAGGGAGTGCTGTGAACTTATCATTAAACTCAGCTGTGACCTCACTGAACGTTTCCCTTTGTGTCTCACAACACAAGGGGGCAGTCACAGCCTGCCCTCTAAAGACAACTCTCTTCCTCCACACAAAACTACAAGCACCTAATAACACACACAACCTTCACTCAAAAATTTCAAAATCATCATGCCGATTCCTACACCAGCCTCGGAGTCCCTCGGAGTCGGAGTCTAAGATCTAATTTTCAATCTGTAGAACACCACCTCTCCTCTTCTAAACCTCATCTTCTTTTCCTCACTGAAACTCAGATGTCTGAGGCAACTGACAGTAGCCCCTTTTCTGTTCCCTCCTACTTTCTCTATCCTCATTTTCAATCCAAAGCTGGATGCTGCGTTTATGTGCGCAATGACTTAACCTGCTCTTGTGCCCACGCTCTTGAATCTCCTGAGTTTTCCACCATCTGGCTACGACTACAGAGTCACTCTCATACTAAATTTATCTGTGCTGTATACCTCTCACCTAACTCCTCTGATTATAAGAAATTCTTTGACTACTTAACTTCCAAAGTGGAACACATTCTGACCCTCTTCCCTTTTGCAGAGATCTCCATTCTTGGAGACTTCAATGTTCACCACCAGCTTTGGCTTTCCTCTCCCTTCACTGACCATCCTGGTGAACTAGCCTACAACTTTGCTATCCTCCATGACCTAGAGCAATTGGTGCAACACCCTACTCGTATTCCTGACCGTCTTGGAGATACGCCCAACATTCTTGACCTTTTCCTGACCTCTAATCCTTCTGCTTATGCTGTCACCCTTTCTTCTCTGTTGGGCTCCTCTGATCACAATCTCATATCTATATCTTGTCCTATTGCTCCAATCCCTCCTCAGCATCCCCCTAAGCGAAGGTGCCTCTGGTGTTTTGCCTCTGCTAGTTGGGGGGACCTGAGGAGGTATTTTGCTGATTTTCCTTGGAATGACTACTGCTTCCGTGTCAGAGACCCGTCTTTGTGTGCTGAGCGCATAACAGAGGTGATAGTGTCTGGCATGGAGGCATACATTCCTCATTCTTTTTCTCGTCCTAAACCTTCTAAACCTTGGTTTAACACAGCTTGTTCTCGTGCTATACATGATAGAGAGGTGGCCCACAAAAGGTACTTAAGCCTTCCATCACCTGAATCTCATGCACTTTATATTTATGCCTGGAACCATGCCAAGTCTGTTCTCCAACTAGCCAAAAACTCCTTTATTAACAGAAAATGTCAAAACCTTTCAAGATCTAACTCCCCTTGTGATTTCTGGCATCTAGCCAAAAATATCTCCAATAACTTTGCTTCTTCTTCTTTCCCTCCTCTATTTCAACCAGATGGCACCACTGCTATCACATCTATTTCTAAAGCTGAACTCTTCGCTCAAACCTTTGCTAAAAACTCTACCTTGGACTATTCTGGGCTTGTTCCTCCTTCTCCTCCACCCTCTAACTACTTCATGCCACGTAATAAAATTCTTCGCAATGATGTTTTCCATGCCCTCGCTGGCCTAAACCTTCGGAAGGCTCATGGACCTGATGGGGTCCCTCCTATTGTTCTCCAAAACTGTGCCTCTGTGCTTGCACCTTGCCTAGTCAAACTCTTTCAGCTCTGTCTGTCAACATCTAACTTTCCTTCTTGCTGGAAGTTTGCCTACATTCAACCTGTTCCTAAAAAGGGTGACCGTTCTAATCCCTCAAACTACCGTCCTATTGCTTTAATTTCCTGCCTATCTAAAGTTTTTGAATCTATCCTCAACAGGAAGATTCTTAAACATCTATCACTTCACAACCTTCTATCTGATCGCCAGTATGGGTTCTGTCAAGGCCGCTCTACTGGTGATCTTCTGGCTTTCCTTACTGAGTCTTGGTCATCCTCTTTTAAAGATTTTGGTGAAACTTTTGCTGTTACCTTGGACATATCAAAAGCTTTTGATAGAGTCTGGCACAAAGCTTTGATTTCCAAACTACCCTCCTATGGTTTCTATCCTTCTCTCTGTAACTTCATCTCAAGTTTCCTTTCTGACCGTTCTATTGCTGCTGTGGTAGACGGTCACTGTTCTTCTCCTAAATCTATTAACAGTGGTGTTCCTCAGGGTTCTGTCCTGTCACCCACTCTCTTCTTATTATTCATTAATGATCTTCTAAACCAAACTTCTTGTCCTATCCACTCCTACGCTGATGATACCACCCTGCACTTTTCCATGTCTTTTCATAGACATCCAACCCTTCAGGAGGTAAACATATCACACAGGGAAGCCACAGAATGCTTGACTTCTAATCTTTCTAAAATTTCTCATTGGGGCAGAGCAAACTTGGTATTGTTCAATGCCTCAAAAACTCAATTCCTGCATCTATCAACTCGACACAACCTTCCAGACAACTATCCCCTCTTCTTCAATGACACTCAACTGTCCCCCTCTTCTACACTGAACATCCTCGGTCTGTCCTTTACTTATAATCTGAACTGGAAACTTCACATCTCATCTCTAGCTAAAACAGCTTCTATGAAGTTAGGTGTTCTGAGACATCTCCGCCAGTTTTTCTCATCCCCCCAGCTGCTCTGTACAAGGGCCTTATCTGTCCATGTATGGAGTATGCTTCACATGTCTGGGGGGGGGGGGGGGGGTTCCACTCATACTGCTCTTCTAGACAGGGTGGAATCAAAAGCTTTTCGTCTCATCAACTCCTCTCCTCTAACTGACTGTCTTCAGCCTCTCTCTCATCACCGCAATGTTGCATATCTAGCTGTCTTCTACCACTATTTTCATGCTAACTGCTCTTCTGATGTTGCTAACTGCATGCCTCCCCTCCTTCCGCGGCCTCACTGCACAAGACTTTCTTCTTTCTCTCACCCCTATTCTGTCCACCTCTCTAACGCAAGAGTTAACCAGTATTCTCAGTCATTCATCCCTTTCTCTGATAAACTCTAGAACTCCCTGCCTACTTCTGTATTTCCACCTTCCTATGACTTGAATTCCTTCAAGAGGGAGGTTTCAAGATATTTATTCATCAATTTTTGACCACTGCTTTGACCCTTTTATGGGACTGGCATTTCAGTGGGCATTTTTTTATTAAATTTTTGTTGCCCTTGGCCAGTGTCCTTCCTACATAAAAAAAAAAAAAAAACATACAATTTACTCGTATAAGTTTTCAAGGCTATGAATAAAATTATTTTATCCTTTGTCCTAATGTACAATTGCAAAATTCATACTTATAAATGAAAATTTCAAAATATTTATCTAAAAGCAATGAAATGTGCATTCAAAGAAAAAATATTAAATTTTAGTAATGTTTTTAAAGAACATAACTCACTTGTATGAAGACCAATAATAAAGTTATGGCAAGTATGAATATTTACAAAGAGAAATTTTCAATAAAATTTCTTAACTGACCTTGGATGACATGGCTGTGGGATGTAGAACAACCTTGCCTAGTTCCTTATCATCTAGGGAAAGCATAGATGCTGATTCTGTATACAGCTTTACTTTGACACCAGGTAGTGGATGTGTTGTTGTGAAATCCCCTTGTGTGTCCCACCTGCAAAAAGACAGAACATTAATGACTAATCTTTGCTTAAATAATTCTCTGTGATCAAATAATGAAACATGAATGCTAAACTATGTACTGAAAATCTAGATGAGGTGCATTGATTGGAGAATGGGGTATACCACTAGAAGAATAAGAATAGGGATAGAGCAGCAACCATATGTGCTAAAAGAGGGAAGTTCACATTACTAAAGAGTTGGATCCAAACAAAAGATGATCCACAGATATACCTGGATAAGAGAGTAGACATGGGACAAAGATGATAGATTATGGAGATTTCATCAGAACACCAAAAATGGCATGCCAGATGCCAAGGTAATTATAACCACAATGAAAATTCAGATCATTATGATGAGATAAAAATTAGCATATGTGAAAAAAATAAATTAACAACAATCAGAAACCAGAGAGAGAGAGAGAGAGAGAGAGAGAGAGAGAGAGAGAGAGAGAGAGAGAGAGAGAGAGAGAGAGAGAGAGAGAGAGAGAGAGAGAGAGAGAGAGAGAGAGAGACTGGTGATGAAGGAATAAAACCTGAAAAAAAAAAAAAAGTTACTAAAGATTTGTCACATGGAGAATTTTAAGATGAAAATCTGGGGGTGCATTTAGGATATCTTCAATAAAACTATAGTACTAACATTGATCAAGCAAATAAACACTGAGACCGAAAGACATGAGAACAAAAGAGCACAAATGGAAAGGCATCATGATGAAACAGAGGCCCATTCAAGTAAAAGAATGTGGCAGATATGACAATGTAGGGTTATAAAACACAATACAGTACAGTACTTTTGTTTGCCTTGGAAGGATAAGATCAGCATTTTATATCATAAACCAGAACTTAGCTAAATATGAATCATTAAAGCTATATAAATACAGATTTATAGGGATAATACCTCAACTGGTTTTGCCTATTCCTTCCTCTCTAAGTACAAACAAATATGTGTGATGTGAGGGTCAAGAAATTACATTACTGTAATTCATACATTAGTAAGCTTGTTACTGATGTTGAAGATAATGTTGCTGGTAATTTTCAAGCCCAAAAACTCTAGTCTTCATTATATTTGTTTTGATACTTTAGTCAAATATAGCATGTGATGTTTTAAGTGGTTTTCAAACTAGAAAACTATAGTTTTGCATTTGATAATCAGATTTGATTGGGTAAGAGAAAGCATTATAGCACAGCACTTGAACATTTATATCATTGTTAGTTGTTGTACAGGTGATCTTTAGCGTTATTTCAAAGATAGAAAATTCAAGCTGAAAATGTCAAATCTGAATCTGAAGATTTATCCTGCCTTTTGATAAATTTTTCACTGTTTCTATTGAGCATTCAAAGGGAGCATCGAATAAAAGCTTTTTTGTATGATGTTAATGCACACATGAAGAGGGAAACAAAAATGGATAAGTTTTAGGATACCAAAGAGTGAGACAAGAGCTGCTAAGCATGGTCTTATCTCACAGAAATGCTAAGCCATTACTAAGCATGTGTTATAAAATGTCTCAAACCCGCCAGATCTGCTGAGTGCGACTTTGCCCTGCCTTAGCAGATGACAAGATTTAAGCCACCACCAGAGGTAGCTCAAGCTGGCTAAGACAGTGCTCAGACAACAATAACTAATATGGCTGACAGAATTGGGTCCATGTACAAGCAATTGTACTTAAGTCCAAGTCCAAGTACCTGGATATTTTTCAAGTACAAGTACAGTCACTTTACTACATACTTAAGTCCAAGACCACGATAATTCCAGTCACAGATTCGTAAAGCACGAAAGGTAGTAGTGTTCATACATACACATTAATGAGTACACTGTTAAAAGTGGGATTCATTATTGAAAAGTAAATGGAAATTCTACCTTTATTCTATTTTAGGATGACAGTAATAAACATATTCACACTTGCTGAGTAATGTGGTGCTGTACTGCCCCTGTCTACTATAGCATGTTACCCATTGAGAAGATACTATTTAATTATGTTACTTTATCATATATTACACTACAATATCATAGTACTCAATGTACATATTTAACCAATATTATCATCACAAAGTTCACTAGAATCTATATACAGTATATAACTTTTGATTCAGTACAATATACTTGTTTGTACTGAATGTACTTGGTGTTTCCAAGTACTTTGGATCTAAGTACAAGTAAAAGTAACATTGAATTTTTAAATTCCAAGTACAAATACATGATTATCTTTACTTAAGTCCAAGTCCAAGTCCAAGTAAAAGTACATGCACTTGTACCCAACCCTGATGGCTGAACGTCAACAAATATGAAGACAACATCCAAGGACCTTTTGTGAATGAAAGAATGTTCTCAAAAGTATGATGACGCTGACCTTATCAAGAGATGCAGACTGAACCATGAAGGAATAGTTTTTGTGATGGATTTACTGAGAGGGAACTACAAAGTCGTACTGATTGCAACCATGCTAGCAGTCACCCCAGAAATGGCCACTCTCAGATATTTGGGAACTCGAAAAATGCAGTTGTGCAATGGTGATTACTTTGAACTGTCAGAGTCTACAATTACCAGGGTTAAATGCCAAACTCTGAATGCTTTAGCTACTCTAAACATCGTTGCTCAATTCATGGAATTTCCAACAGACCCAGCAGAAATTTAAAGCAAGCAAAATTCATGGCTATTGCAAATTTCCCAGGAGTAGTTGGGATAATAGATGGGACTTATGTGAAAATTGTTACCTCTTGTGAGTATGAAAATGAGTTTGTGAACAGAAAGAACTATTACAGTGTCAATGTTCAAATTGTATTTGATGCAAATTATATGATCCTTGATATTAATACTAACTTTCATGGGTCTGTTCATGATGCAAGGATTTTGAATATGAGTGAATTAGTCTTGCCAGAGTAAGGGAGCATGTGAGACTGGGATTTGTTTTGATTACTGGGAGATGCATTAAGCTTATCTCAAAAGTTCACTGACATTAATCATAACCAAGTAGAAAATACTGATATTTATAGATATACCATTATTTACTGTTGTATGATCTATTTATGGTATATTCATGTAGAAATAAGGTACTTTTGTTATTTGCTGTTTTGTCTTCATGCTTTCCATAAATCTGTTTGGACTTTGCCTTTCCTTAACTGAGTCATGGCTCAACAAGACTCAACCTATTGTATAAATAAGTCTTAGCCAGAATGGCTCAGCTAAGTACATTGTAAGTCAAAATTTAAGAAATGTTAAGTTTTTCCTATAAATACCAGCCAAGGATCTCAATGGTACCAGTCATATATAGTAAATAAATAAGAGGAAAAAGAAAACAGACTAAAAATATTGCAAGGACAAAGTATAAGGAATGGAGCAAGAAGAAACTCTTTTGGTTACCTCTCATGAATTTTTCATGAAGCAAACATCAAAATAAATTATCAAACCAAATAATTGTCATGAAAAAAAAAATAAATAAATAAATAAAAATGAATAATACGTTACTAAGGTTCTAAATTTTACCGTGAAAGTAGCAAATCAAATACATACATATAATCTGTAAGTGATTATTCAGTACTTGATGAAAAATTAGGATGCAATATATGGTTCCCCTGCAAAATTATTACTACCAATATTGTTTCAAGTATTTTTATATCTTACAGAATACTTACAATAAATTATTGCACCATTAATAATTATCAATCTGACAAAGACTTTTGTCTTACCTCCTGAGAAAAACAATTTAAAAGAGTGAAAGTAAGGTTAAAGATACATATCTCTTCTACATTACCTACATAGTTAATACATAAAGTACAATGTTCTTTTTAAAAATAATTTCAATTAGTGCCTGGCAAACATACTTGGGATTCCAGTTGTTACTTGTAGTATGATCAACAACTTATTGTCTTCTATTTGCTGCAATGGGATTCTTAATCTTATTTCTCACAATATGTTTCAAGCAAATTTATTTTACACTATTTCACAGTAAATGCAGTGCAGCTTCTACATTATTACACAACAACAAAACTAGTTCAATGAAGCACAAGTTTAGTTATCTAACTCCTAGAAAAAAGAATACCTATGCTCTTTGTCTGTGCTGTCTAACTCCAGTAATGAATATAAAACCTCAAGAATTTACATTAAAAAAGGAAAAAGAACTGCAATGATGCTGTACCAAGTTTAGATCAATTCCATCTGACTTATCAGTAGTCATTATGCCACAATCAGAGTCATGTACACTTTATGTTTGGTGGTACACTTTTATCAGTGTGATCTCAATTTCATAAAGTACTACCAAGGTACTCTCAAAAGCTGGAAAATAAACAGGAACTGATTGCACAAAGGAGAAATGCCTGTGGCATTATGTGTAGAATCTATGAACTATAGTGCTATGTGTTTTTTTTTTTCTGTGTTTAACTACTTTTTTGCTATTTTTTCAATGTTAAAGTTTCACTTTGGAATGTAGTAGTACCTCAACTTACAAGTTTTTCAAGATATGAGCTATCACTTGAACAATTATTTGCTTTGAGTTGTGATCCAAAATCCAATATACGTACGAGTGAACCTCAGCTATGCCACCGCTAGCTGGCACAGTGAGCAGCACCACATCGTTCACTTCAATTGTTTTCATATATTTGTTATTTATAAATGCATTTTCTTATAGTAAACCCTCAATACAATGAACACATGAGAGAGAGAGAGAGAGAGAGAGAGAGAGAGAGAGAGAGAGAGAGAGAGAGAGAGAGAGAGAGAGAGAGAGAGAGAGAGAGAGAGAATCATTGGCCATTGTCAAGGTCACTCACTGGCTGTCACACAGCCACAATTCATCTCTCAAACATGCAGTTGACTGTGTCAGCCAACCCTCCTGCATTTTAAGAACTAAGATGTTCATAAAATAAAGCAAGCATTCAATAATTTTGAAATATGCTGTAATTTGCAAAGTCTTATAAAATAAAATGAGTGTTTGATAGGGGTTATTACACAAGAAATTTGGTAAAGAGGTTTATTATATCAACAGTTTACTGTCATGTTTTTATATGAGAAAAAAAAAAGTGTTTTTTAGGGCCTGGAATGGATTAATAACATTTCAGTTAATTTCAATGGCAAAAGTTTACTTGACATATGAGCAAATTGAATTACAAGCTCTGTCAGGGAACAAATTAAACTCATAAGTCAAGGTACCACTGCATTTACACTTAAGTGACAGATATGAAGGAACAGGAAGTTTGTATCAAATACTACTTCAAACTTAGCAAATGTTGCAAAAAATTTACATTCTTAAAAAAGAAATTTTGTTATGATACTTTGGGCCATATGCAGATTATCACTGATTTAATCAGTTAAACTTTAACCACCATACTGCTGAGAATATTGCAAAATTATTCTTGAAGAGTGTAGGTAATTGATATGTAACATCTGCAACATTAAGATGCTGTCATGCAGAACCTGGCAGTTCATTTTGTCAGATGAACTCAACATGAAACAGATTGCTGTAACATTTATACTATCGATGTTATATAACAACCATAACCGATATTGGCTGGAGGTCTACACAAGACTTGTGAGAATTCAAAAGCAATCAGAAATCATCCAGATTCCTTTTCCAAACTTATACCAGGCCACCTGGTATTATTTATTTGTAAAGACTCTCAGGTTTAATGGAGTATTTCACTAATTTCCTTGAGTCTATATGTATGTCATTATTTTCTATCAAACTAATCTTTCTTTAAGTTTAATGTTTCTGTCCAAACAGGCATAAAAATAGTTTAGGTTCTTCCCTACACTCATTAACTATTTTCTCCTGAAATCTCTTTTTTACCTTCATTCTTTCCTTCTCACCTTCAGATATTCATTCCTTGCTAGTTTAAATGCAACTCTGTAATAAGCCTTAATCACTGCTGATAAAGATGTTAAGAGATTATATTGATGATGATGATCAGATCAAAATAGATAATGATTATGTGATGAGCAGCAGAATCATCATCATCATTATCATCATTACCTCTGATATTCAGCTCCGATCACACAACCCTGGCCCACACAAATGATGGACATGGGAAAAATATCCAGGACATACTGTGCAAACAAATTCTATACTAGTGCCACAGCACACTCCCATCTATAACTGTTGTCCTGCCTCACTCATTCCTCTTTCACTTCTTTCCTTTCCAGACTAAATGGACCTCTTTCCTTCATTTGAACCTCTCAGTCAACTCATTTATATACACAAATCTTTCTTTCACCTCCATTCATGATCATTCCCTATTCATATTTCTTACTGAAATCATGCCAAGCCTGTTCTCCGACTAGCCAAAACTTCTTCGTCAATAGAAAATCTCAGCCTTTCTACATCTAATTTCCCTCATAACACCATTGCCATCTCGTCTATCTCTAAAGCTGAACTCTGCTAAAACTTTTGCTGAAAATGCAATGCTAGATTATTCAGGTCTTGTTCCCCCCTCTCTATCCTTCAGCTATTTCATGTCTCTCACTAAGACCTTTCCTAATGATGCTTTTTGTGCTCTTGTTGGCCTTAATTCTCAGAAGGCTTATGGATCTGATAGGGTCCTTCCTATCATTCTCCAAATTGTGCCTGCTTGCTTGTACCTTACCTGGTACAAGCAACTCTGTTTCTCAACATCAACCTTTCCTTTCTGTTGGAAGTTTGCCTACATTCAGCCTCTTCCTAAAAAGGGTGACCGCTCTAATCCTGCAAACTACTGCCTTATTGATTTAATTTGCTGCCTTTCTAAATTTTTTTTATCTATTCACAACAGAAAGATTCTTAAACATTTATCACTTCACAACCTGATATCTGATTGCCAATATGGATTCTGTCATGGCCACTCTACTGGTGATCTTTTGGCTTTCCTTACTAAGTCTTAGTCATCCACTTTCAGGGATTTTGGTGAAATTTTTGCGGTTGCCTTAGATGTATCAAAAGTATTTGACAAAGTCTGGTACAAAGCTGCAATCTCCAAACTACCCTCCTACAGCTTCTATCCTTCTCTCTGTAACTTCATCTCAAGTTTCCTTTCTGACACCACTGTGTGAAGTCACCTTGTTAAGGTGGTGAGGCTTGAAGCATGGTCAGTACCACCTTCTTTAATGACTCACCTGTCACTGGATGGTTTTGTATCTGTCAGCTCTGTGGACTCAGAGCTCCCCTTTGGCACCATATGACTGCAATGTTGCTGAGTACTCCCTTTCCTTTAATCAATGAAAATCCTTTTTGACAATTCTACTGCTGCTGTGGTAGATAGTTACTCTTCTTATAAGCTTATTAACGGTGGTGTTCCTCAGGGTTTTGTCCTGTCAGCCACTTTCTATTAATCATTAATGTTAAGTCAAACTTACTGTCTTGTCCACTCCTACACTGATGATACCACTTGGCACTTTTCCATGGCTTCTTTGATCTTTCTTAATTTTTTTTATCAAGGCAGAACAAACTTGGTGTTGTTAAGTACCTCAAACACTCAATTCCTATGTCTATGAACTCAAACTCAACACAAGCTTCCAGAGAAGTATACCCTCTTCTTCAATGACACTCAACAGTCTTCTTCTACAGTGATCATCCTCAGTCTGTTATTTACAAATAATCTAAATTGGAAACTTCACATCTCATCTCTTGCTAAAACAACTTCTATGAAGTTAGGTATTCTGAGTGATCTGCCCATTTTTCTCACTCTCCTGGCTGCTAACTCTTACCTGCCCAAGTATGGTGTACACTTCACATATGTTTAAGGGAGGGTTCCACTCATAGTACTTTTTTGAACAGGATGGAATGTCTTATCAACTCCTCTCCTCTAACTAACTGTCTTCAGCCTCTCTCTCTCTTTGCCACAATGTTATGTATCTTGCTATCTTCTACCACTATTTTCATGTCGACTGCTCTTTTGATTTTGTTGACTGCATACCTCCCCTCCTCCCATGGCCTTGTTGCACAAGACTTTCTGTTTTCTCTCACCCATATTCTGTTTCTGTATCTTCCCATTCCTATGACTTGAATTCTTTCAGGACCAATGTTTCAAGACACTTCTCTTCCAATTTTAGATAATCCTTTTGAATATTTCCCTTAGGGACTGGCATGTCAGTGGCCTTTTTTCTTAATTTTCTGAATCCCTTGGCCACTCTTATATAAAAAAATAAGTATATAATAAATAAATAAATAAATAAATAATAAAAGGCACAAGTTGTGTACCATGAGTGTTCTGTTGTGTCCACTCTTTAGATAAATTTCTTACTGTTTCAAAACTTGCAGCATCACAAAACAAGCATTAAAAGAAAAAAAATAAAAGATTTACAGTGAGCACAGTATTAAACATCAGCAGCACCACCCTTTTGTTTAACGTCCTTATTACAATAAAGAAAATAAAAAATAAAGGGAAAATGTATACACATAAATAAACCATACTAAAAATTTTAAGACTTCTATGCAAATATAAGATGTGGTATAGCTGTAGTTCTTGGGAGTATAAAGGTCCCCAAAATTATCTTGGAACCCAATGACAGATGCCTTGAAAGATCAAAACTCACAGTGAACAAGATAAGTGATGAAGCATGTCCCAATTTTCATATACTGCCTCAAAATTTCATTAGTAGCAAGATACCTCCCCTTTAAGCATAAATTACAGCCTGCCTTCTCCTGGGTTTACTTTTACAAAATTTCTACAAGCAAGTGAAATCCATTTCTTTACACAACACCAAGGTAAGAACTTCTCAAACATTAGTGGGGGTGATCACCTAATGATCCTGCACCCTTATCTTAACGATCTGAGTACTTTTTGATGAGGTTTTGATATGATGAATCCCCATACTTTCAGATAACATTCCCATGATTGTTCTGCATATGTCTGGTAACTTCCTTGGCCTTGTGATACTGGCTGCCACTGTGCATGAAGACAGAGGCAATAGAAATATGATATGACTACAAGATTTTCTTCTCCAGTATCTTCAAATGCCAATGTGTACCCAAAGTAGTTTTACAAAGAGGGAAATACAGACTCCCATGATCCTCCAGACAGAATAATAAAGATTCATTATCTTGATGGTATAGGGGAGCTCATGCTTATTCCTCTTAGCAGAGCAATGAACTTCAATTCGTCTTTCCTCCAAATTGTTTCTCATGCTGTAGTTTAGAGATGAGAGAAAACTTGTAAGGCAGCTGGAACAGCCATGTGATGGTCAACCTGCTTTGATTTCCTTTACTGGGATATTTTCTTCCCTTAGAGCAAACAGATGGAATTTCTTTATATGATACCTCTATGATTCAGATGTAAATATACATATAATAGTGTGGTAACAAAGAATGAGAAAACAGTAACTGGTATTTTTTTTTTTTTTTTTTTTTTTATGTAGGAAGGATACTGGCCAAGGGCAACAAAAATCTAATAAAAAAAAATGCCCACTGAAATGCCAGTCCCTAAAAGGGTCAAAGCAGTGGTCAAAAATTGGTGGATAAGTGTCTTGAAACCTCCCTCTTGAAGGAATTCAAGTCATAGGAAGGTGGAAATACAGAAGCAGGCAAGGAGTTCCAGAGTTTACCAGAGAAAGGGATGAATGATTGAGAATACTGGTTAACTCTTGCGTTAGAGAGGTGGACAGAATAGGAGTGAGAGAAAGAAGAAAGTCTTGTGCAGCGAGGCCGCGGAAGGAGGGGAGGCATGCAGTTAGCAAGATCAGAAGAGCAGTTAGCATGAAAATAGCGGTAGAAGACAGCTAGAGATGCAACATTGCGGCGGTGAGAGAGAGGCTGAAGACAGTCAGTTAGAGGAGAGGAGTTGATGAGACGAAAAGCTTTTGATTCCACCCTGTCTAGAACAGCAGTATGAGTGGAACCCCCCCAGACATGTGAAGCATACTCCATACATGGACGGATAAGGCCCTTGTACAGAGTTAGCAGCTGGGGGGGTGAGAAAAACTGGCGGAGACGTCTCAGAACACCTAACTTCATAGAAGCTGTTTTAGCTAGAGATGAGATGTGAAGTTTCCAGTTCAGATTATAAGTAAAGGACAGACCGAGGATGTTCAGTGTAGAAGAGGGGGACAATTGAGTGTCATTGAAGAAGAGGGGATAGTTGTCTGGAAGATTGTGTCGAGTTGATAGATGGAGGAATTGAGTTTTTGAGGCATTGAACAATACCAAGTTTGCTCTGCCCCAATCAGAAATTTTAGAAAGATCAGAAGTCAGGCGTTCTGTGGCTTCCCTGCGTGATATGTTTACCTCCTGAAGGGTTGGACGTCTATGAAAAGACGTGGAAAAGTGCAGGGTGGTATCATCAGCATAGGAGTGGATAGGACAAGAAGTTTGGTTTAGAAGATCATTAATGAATAATAAGAAGAGAGTGGGTGACAGGACAGAACCCTGAGGAACACCACTGTTAATAGATTTAGGAGAAGAACAGTGACCGTCTACCACAGCAGCAATAGAACGGTCAGAAAGGAAACTTGAGATGAAGTTACAGAGAGAAGGATAGAAACCGTAGGAGGGTAGTTTGGAAATCAAAGCTTTGTGCCAGACTCTATCAAAGGCTTTTGATATGTCCAAGGCAACAGCAAAAGTTTCACCAAAGTCTCTAAAAGAGGATGACCAAGACTCAGTAAGGAAAGCCAGAAGATCACCAGTAGAGCGGCCTTGACGGAACCCATACTGGCGATCAGATAGAAGGTTGTGAAGTGATAGATGTTTAAGAATCTTCCTGTTGAGGATAGATTCAAAAACTTTAGATAAGCAGGAAATTAAAGCAATAGGACGGTAGTTTGAGGGATTAGAGCGGTCACCCTTTTTAGGAACAGGTTGAATGTAGGCAAACTTCCAGCAAGAAGGAAAGGTAGATGTTGACAGACAGAGCTGAAAGAGTTTGACTAGGCAAGGTGCAAGCACGGAGGCACAGTTTCGGAGAACAATAGGAGGGACCCCATCAGGTCCATAAGCCTTCTGAGGGTTTAGGCCAGCGAGGGCATGGAAAACATCATTACGAAGAATTTTAATACGAGGCATGAAGTAGTCAGAGGGTGGAGGAGAGGGAGGAACAAGCCCAGAATCGTCCAAGGTAGAGTTTTTAGCAAAGGTTTGAGCAAAGAGTTCAGCTTTAGAAATAGATGTGATAGCAGTGGTGCCATCTGGTTGAAATAGAGGAGGGAAAGAAGAAGAAGCAAAGTTATTGGAGATATTTTTGGCTAGATGCCAGAAATCACGAGGGGAGTTAGATCTTGAAAGGTTTTGACATTTTCTGTTAATGAAGGAGTTTTTGGTATGATCTGGCTGAGGAACAAAATACAATCAATGTTGAATCCCAAGGCACAATGAACTCCTTGCAGGCTCTCAACCACACCAAATACTATGTCAAGCCTGTCAAATGTCACTAAATTTTCTCATTTCCAAGTGAATGAATACTGGGGTACTAAATGAAGCCACATTTCTACATATACAATAAACATGACTTCTGTCATTACTTACTGTACCCACTGTATATAATAACTTAAAAAGACTCTGTCATTACTTACTGTACCCACTGTATATAATAACTTAAAAAGACTATGTTTAAAAACTTGTTCATCATTTTACCAACCACTTAAAAAAGACAACATTATATAAAGAAAAAATATATCTATATTAGTATAAAAAAGGCAACTTAAGAAGCCAGGGTAAGAATTCATTACCCCTAAACTGTGACTGGTAGGGCCTGAGGCCTGAGATGCTACGACATCATCTTGACAAATGTTTAAGTTACAACCAATCTTATTTGATGATGAAGATAAGAACATGAAATCATAATACAATATGAGATTTATCTCCTTCATTAATTCCTATGCAAAGATTACTTTTGCTCCTTTGTCTTTCCAAGGAGTGCTAACCAAGATGTTTTAACTTATTCTGCACAGTATTTCAGTTCATAGACAAATGATACTACCAACATCTATATCCCTTCTCTGAATTCTGCAAGATAAAAGAATAGATTATGACATTATATAGGTAAGTATGAATTACTAGCATGTTTCTATTATCTACCTAACACATCAAAGGAACAATTAGCAAAATGATTTATAATGGTTCTTTATGGAGATATATTTTATGACATCTCTTACATTGGTTTTGATGCCTCTGCTTGGTCAGTCTGAAGCTTTTCTCCACCCTCCACCTCCATCGTGCAGTAAACTATTCTGTTTGGTGGTAGATGTTTGATCTCCCGCACCTCCATCACCAGCACCTGCCCAGAGAAAAGTTAATTAAGCATTGATGATACAATGCATTCAATAACACTAACACACAAAAGAGTCTTATACATCTATGAGACCTGCCTTTAAAATTTTCAACAAATTTTGATATATATGTTTGTACTTGCATGTACAAACATGTAAGTTTGCAATATAAGTTTTAAACTTATTAATGATGCTGCATGCACACCTGAACTAATTTAATTTTGTATTAATAAACAATTACCTACATATCTATTAATTAATCACCTATCTAATTATCTATAAATGATGGAAATTTATTTACCTATCCATCTAAATATCTATTGAGGAGATGCATTTACAACGCTCACTAAATCTATGCACCTCTGGAGTTTAACTGAATGACGCAAGTTCATTAAATATCACAGTACTTCCGTGATAAACCTATAAATCACAGATCAAAGTTTGACTGTCATGATATTAATAATGTGATAATACTTGCCTTCAAAAATCATCTATTTGTATGACATAATATGTCATACTTACTCATTGTAATCAAGATATGATATTTTGTTTTATATATAATTTATGTACTAGAGAATGGTAATATATTATATTACCATTCTCTAGTACATAAATTATATATAAAACAAAATATCATATCTTGATTACAATGTAATCAAGATATGATATTTTGTTTTATATATAATTTATGTACTAGAGAATGGTAATATATTATATTACCATTCTCTAGTACATAAATTATATATAAAACAAAATATCATATCTTGATTACAATGAGTAAGCCAAAAAATCTTATTTTAGCAGTAAAACTTGTGATCCACATCTATATAGACTTAAAAATATTATATGCCATGACTTTCAAGACAAAATATTAAATATACAAAATTAAGAAAAAATATTCTGAGAATGGTAACTTGCAAATATGGCAAAGTAGTTTGCATTGTTACAGGAAACAAAATTGTCAGTTACATAATGAGAACAAGTTCCATTCAGAAGTCACGAGTCAATTAATTTTTGGTCCTCAATTGCTTACAGATTATATAAAATGAAAATTAAGGAAAAGATATTTGGTTATGGCAATTGTGAAGTTTGAATGAAGTGTCATATTTGTAGATCTGATGAAAATCTAATTCAAACTAGGATTGTATATTCCATTTGCAAGTACCTGTTTATATAAAAACAAAAGCCTAGCAGTCTTGCAATTAGCATACTTGTCTCACAAATGCAATCTTGGGCTGAAGTTCCTGGCTAGATACAGATAATTTTACTTTATTTTCTTTGATACATAGCATAGAATTAACATAGATCAAATTTTAAAAGTTGTGACCTCTTTATGTGTGTATAGTACTACTGAAGCAAAAGGCTTGCAGTTTTGTCCTATATGCTAAAGGAGCTTGTATTTATATAACTGCAGTGAATAGGACATTAGATGAATTTATATCATCTGCTTTCGTTTAGCTTGCTTAAAGAAAAAATTCATCATACCTGGAACTAATATCATCTCCAATTTCTTTTAAATATCAAACCTACCTGATAAGGTAAACCTCTCAACAGGAAATAAATAATTAGTTTTTAAAAGCCATACAGTATCCATATGCCTTTGATATTCCATTATTTCCTATTAAAAGATTTCATCTATTCATTTGTTATATAGCTTTCTTTACTTCCTCTACTTATCACTATTTGAACTTATCTAATCTTCCTTTGTATCCCATCTGCTTAAAACATAATAAGAGACTGGCTATAGACACATTCTCTTTATTTCTTTCCATGAAAAATTCATCATGTAGTCATGTAGGTGACTAGACCATGGCAGCATAATTCAGTCTTAATCTTCCTTATGCAACTATCAATTCTCTCCTAGAATTTTTCAATTCATGTAATGTCCATGTTTGTCAAAAACTTATAATTTTTTTCAATATTCACATGTGTTAGAGGATTTGTATGCATGTGTTTATCTCACTGTTGTAGTGTACAAGACCTATGCTACATTTATATAGTTCTGTTTCTGTATTTATTAGTTAAGGTTTTCCTTCTATTATGTGAATCCCTTGTTCATATTATCTCTTATAGACTATTTCAAATATCTGCTTTTCTTTGAGGAAGCTGTGAACATAATGCAAGATCATAAAAAAAATTAAGAGAATAAGAGGTGCAAAAATCCAGAAGTGTGGAAGTTCCTACCTATTTCCACCTATAACCCTTAGTCATAAGGTTATCTAATATCTACCTATATCCACCTATAACCTACCTGTATCTACCTATAACCCTTAGTCATAAGGTTATCTAATATCTTTTAAAGCTCCCAACAGACTCAAACATAATAATCTTATTACTATTAAATTTATGCCAGTCATTTACCACTTTATTAAAAAAAAAAAATCTTATTTCTTTTCAAATCTATCTTTATCAAACTTGAGCACATTACTTTAAGTTACTAACACTGAAGATTTTGCCTACAATATCTTTATCATATCTCTCATGTCACTTGAAATGCAACAGAAAGACTACAAACTACATAGGTTACAAGGTAAAACTGGGAAAAACACATGGGAGAGAGAGAGAGAGAGAGAGAGAGAGAGAGAGAGAGAGAGAGAGAGAGAGAGAGAGAGAGAGAGAGAGAGAGAGAGAGAGAGAGAGAGAGAGAGAGAGAGAGAGAGAGTTGGGAAAATGGTTAGATTAGATGGAGGACATGCATATGTAGGAAAAATGAGATTGGGATAGGATGGGGGAAGAAAGGTCATTCAGGAAGGACATCAGAAAGATAGAGGAAGAGAAGAAAGATGGAGAAATGCAGCATGGCAAGTGTGTGAAGCAGAGACAGAACAGGACAATGTGCACTGGAGAGACAGGAACATTGCAGGATGGACAGAGGGTTGGAGAGAACATCAGGTGAGAATGGGTGAGGCACATGTAATCAATACATAATTGGGTAAGGTAGTCTACTGTCTATTCCTGTAAAATAGATAAACCAAAGATAGACAGGATTTAATGATGTGCAGTTTGTTAATAATTACATTACTCATAATTCAACAGTTCCAACCTGGGTGTGCCCATTTTCAGAGTTAGATTCCTTGGCACTAATTTTAATTTATCACTTACAGCCAGCTGTTTTGTTTATGTTCAGGGTAATACAGCATTCATACAAATATTGCTTATTTTTAGCTTATATATATATATATATATATATATATATATATATATATATATATATATATATATATATATATATATATATATATATATATATATATATATATATATATATATATATATATATATGCTTGTGAGAAGGGCTTGTCCATATGGAATTTTATGTCACAGGACAGCATAGACATGTAAATAGACACACAGTAGTGACAGCATTCTTTTATTCTTTGTTACATTTTGATAAACACAATCTCATCTTCAGGCTATCAACTAAAACCAGGTAAAAATTATTAAACCACTAAAAACACACTTATCTTATGAAGAGAGGGAGGAAGCTACAGTCCTCTGCTGATAACCCAGCCAGCCATTCACCTACGGAAAGAGCTCAGAGTTTGTACTAACCAATCATTGGATAGAACTGAGACCACTCATACATCACACACTGGGACAGTGAGGTCACAACCCCTTGGGTTACATCCCATACCTACTTGCTACTAGGTGAACAGGGGTTACAGATTAACAGATTGCCTTGTCGCATCCAGGACTTGAACCTAGACCTTCTCAGCTGTGAGCCAAGTGTGCTAACCACTACACTACACAATGTGTGTATCCATATGTTGGTGTACAGGAGATAAGGTGCTACTAGGTGAACAGGGGTTACAGATTAACAGATTGCCTCGCCGCACCCAGGACTTGAACCTAGACCTTCTCAGCTGAGAGCCACGTGTGCTAACCACTACACTACACAATGTGTGTATCCACTTCAAGGGAAGTGCTTTTAGTGTTTATATGGTTTTTACCTGTTTTTAATTGATAGCTTGAAGATGGGATTGATTGTTTTTTTCCCAAAATGTAACAAAGAATGAAGGAATGCTGCCACTACTGTGTGTGTATGCTCTCTCTCTCTCTCTCTCTCTCTCTCTCTCTCTCTCTCTCTCTCTATATATATATATATACAGTGGGAAATGTTTAAATGTTATGATCACCTTCAGTTTGGCAGTAAGTGGGTTACTCTTTTCTGTGTCACTCTGTAAGACTTCCCTCACTAAATCAGTGATAAAGGGAATACAGTATCTTCTAATAAGTTCCATGTCAATAAGTTCATTCATTGCATCCATTCTGGATAAATAATTTCTGAGCTAGAGATGTTGTGAAACGGCCATCTTGGCTGTGGGAGCATCTGTCGAAAGCCACTAAGACTGATTAACTGTTTGAGTTTATTGCCATAAATAGGTTTTACAATACATATGTACAATGAACATTTGTGGCATTAGTCTGTTGAGCATTTGCTCCCTAGAGGACAGAAGATAAACATACCTTATTGCAGTATGGCGAGTGCAGCAATACATTTTAATCATACCCTAAATATTCCTTATTGATATGTGAACATACCTAGGATATCTAATTATTCATAAGAAAATCGTATCCTAACAGTAAAACATGCATAAATTTGTCTCAAATTTTGCCTCTGTAAATCATACAAATATTTTTTTTTATTTAACTTTAAATGTATTGAAATTATTTAATTGTTTTCACATCACATGGAAATCCATTCCAGCATTGTGGCCCTACATGATGTATGGAGAATTTATATAGTATTGTACATGACTGAGGTAAAATCAAATCAATATTATTTCCCCTTGTGCCTTGACCATGATGAAAAACCTTAAATATTCTTGTATTGTGGTTGCTGTTATTTAAATCAATAAAAATACTAAGTAGCATAAAATACTTCTTGACTAAATCAAATTTCAACAACCATAGTTTGTTAAACAGCACATCAGTGGGATCATATTTTCTTTAAAGCAAACTGTTCTGATCAGTTTCTTTTGAGATACAAAAACATTTCTTATAAATACAGGCCAAGAACATCCCGATATAGCAACACAAAAGGCAATATAGGGATAACAAAGGGAATAATAAATATTCTGTAATACCTTGATAGTAAGGTTGCGTCTAACCTATATATAATTCCACATGTTTTTGATAAATTTGTGCAAACAGACTGTATATGATCCTTCCAAATTAAATTTTTATCTATACTAACACCCAATAATTTAGTACTAGTAATTTGTTGTAGTTCACACCCTCTTAAAGATACTGAACCAAAATTATAAAAAACCAAACGACTTTGTAATAGTAAATAACTAGTCTTTTTTATGTTAACAGATAAATCATCTGCCAAGACCCAACTTGATATCTTTTCTAATTCATTATTCACTTTTGTATGTAACTAATCTAATGTTTTATCTGTCATGAGGAGATTAGTGTCATTGATTAATCCATTATACACTGACTCCTATGAGGAAAGTAGTTTGGTTTCTGAATATTTTAGATTTTAAATGGCATTCAGGAACAAATTAAGTTCAAGAAACGAGGTTCCATTGTATGTAAACAAGGTGTTCCAGAAGGAAAGTCATATATGACTTGAAAGATCAAGTCATTTTAAGTGGGACATATTCTTTGGTCAAATGCTCTTAATACCATGGTTTAGAAATTACAGGGCATTTTATTATGTATGCACTAAGAGTTGGTGAGAAGGAGTGGGGAGAGGGCAGCAAAGGTGGACATTGGCACCATAAGGATGATATTTCATTACATATCAATGTTTTCATAAATAAAGATATAACTGAATTCAAGAACACAATGCATCATTGTAGTAAATAATAGCTAAAAAAACATCACATGCCATATGGCAACAGTGACCAGCTGGACATTGTGGGATGGCCTGCGTGCAGCTACTTGCTACTGATACACATCCATATTCAAGTGCCCTATAATTTCTAAACTATGGCATTAACAGCATTCAACTACAGAATATTTCCAACTTAAAATGACTTGATCTTTCATTTCTGAGAATATGTAACATCCTGTGAGTGAATATATATATATATATATATATATATATATATATATATATATATATATATATATATATATATATATATATATATATACACACACTAACAGAATTACCTGGCATTGCCTGGGTAAAATATCAGTTTATTACACTAAGTTAGTGGTTTGCCCAGCAAGACAATCATGCAATTTTCATTTACAGCAGCTAGGGTACACGTTAATGAACATGATTCATTCCAAAGTAGTGTTCGTTATGGCAAATGTGCACTATGGCAAATGAAGAACCTATGGGAAAAAATTAACGGAATCCAGGAAACCAGAAAATAATTTTAAAAAATTCCACATTTAAAAAAATATATATCAAAATGAACACATTTGCACTGCTACATTTGAGATAACACAACAAATACATACAGTACCCTCCCAAGTTTTGCACTTAGTCCTAAATTCTTACTATCCTGAGTTTCATGCATTATCACCACAAATTTCACATTGCTTCAAGTATCAGTCACATTTACCTACTGTCTGCATCATGTGCATATATATATATATATATATATATATATATATATATATATATATATATATATATATATATATATATATATATACTCGTATATATATATATATATATATATATATATATATATATATATATATACAGTAAACTCCCGATAAGTTGGAACCGTCTCTCTCTCTCTCTCTCTCTCTCTCTCTCTCTCTCTCTCTCTCTATTTCTTCTCCTTTTGACCTTTTCCAGAGAACTATTTCACCTCTCTCCACCACAGGAGCAACTGGAATAAGTCACGAATACTCTCTCCTCTAATATCTGGCTTCTTCCAGATTCTGGTGTCCTGTAGGGCCTTATATGGTACAGGTCCTCCCAGTTATATGATTCATCATTATACTATAATTTGCTTTCACAGTCATTCTTCTTTGCTACTCTTTGCTCACTGTGTGATCAGTTATGCATTGTTTTTTACAATCACCCTAGTGCGCACTCACTCTCTCCAAACACAAGTGTAGTGGCATTTGTTTGGGTGAACAATCATAGCGCCACAATACTCCAGCGGCTAGTATTTCCTGCACTCTCATTGTGTTCGCCAGCTATGTTGTGTTTGGAAGTGCCCGGGATTTACCAGAGATATACGACATCAGTGACTTTAAATTGTCAACCATGGCTTCCAAATGCCTTGCTGGCTCCAATGACTGCCCTATCAAAGCCGAGAAAGCAAGAAGAAACATCAATCTTGAGACAAAATTGGTGATTCTGATGCAGCATGTTGGAGAAGGGGTGAATGTCATTGCACAATTGCTTGGTTTGGCTCAGTCATCTGTCTCCACTGTCTTCAAGAATGCTGCCAACATCAGGAAAGCAGGTGAAGCTTGCACTAATATCCCTTAGCCTAGGAGGGGACATTAAGGCAAGGGATCCTCCAGCCTAAGGAGGGGGGGCAATATGGTCTTGACACTACAGTGAAAGTACAAAAATTATTTTAATTTAATTTTATTTTATTGCTTTATTCTTGTGTTTATCTTATTTTTGTAACATGTTTTATTAATTTAGGCAATAACTGTATTTGCATACAATATCCCTCCCTAAATATGCCTTCACCTGGACTCACTCAGCACCACATCTATGCTCTCTGAAATTTCACTGGCTACTGATTGAACAAAGAGAGATGGGGACCCACACCACCAGGAAGAGAAATGCAGGCCAGAACATGTGATGGGGGTGGGGGGGGAAGAGAGGCCTGCCTCCTGCCCATTGGATGCTCTATGCACTCATCGCTCTCTCTCTCTCTCTGATCACTTATGTTTCAAAAACTCTAGACATTTGGGAGCTGGGTGAAAACAAACTACATCAGGAGGAACATCAACTCTTCACCTGCTCACCCATGCAGTCTTAACTCTCAAAAAGGACTGGAAAGGGGGAAATTGGGTTGGGGAGAAACACTTAAATTTAAACTGTAACTTCCTGGCTCATTCCTCTACCTGTCAGGGCCATGTCCGCATCCCATGCTCCCCCCCCTGTCCCTCTCTCCTCTCTGTTCAGTCCATTACTATTTGTGCAGCATATAACACACCCTCTCCCAAACAATGAAATTTGGAAGTCTTATGACTTATTAAATTTTGGTATAAAGGTGACAATATTTAAGTCCTGGCCTGGGGCAAACAATCGGCCATGACATTGTTGGCCCCTTTAATGTGCCTGACATTGAGATTATCACAGATGGGCATTATAACGATAAATTATCATGATAATTTATCACAATAACGATATCGGGTTATCATTTATCCAATAATTATTCCTCCTGCATTATCAATTCATTGGTATCACCAATACTTTTGGTTCCAAACTAGCAATAATCAATAATTTTATTTTTTGGAATATGAGGATATTGAAGTTTTGAACTTTTGAAATCAAATATAGTTATTTTATTTAAAACAGTACTTTTCATTGCTGAAGAGACAAGATAAACATTGTATTTTAATTTTTCTAAGATCTTTCTAAATTTCAAAGATAAAGATAAAAATAAAGATTTGGATTTATTGATTTTTTATTTAGGATATTGATATTTTTATCGCTAGTATCGGAACTTTGGATATATTGATTTATCGGTTAATGGTTACTGGGTGATGAATTTATTCTGAGTTATCACTAATAAGGTTATCATTATCGATTTAATGGTTATTGTGATAATTTTTTTCATTATTGTGCCTAGCTATAGAGATTGTGCTCCCTCAGCGGCAGCGGCAGACCCCACCAGGTGAGTCTCACATTTTTATATTTGAAGCAGTTTAGAAATTGCAAGGGACTGTGATCTGAGAAAATAGTTACCTTGGGCTCATAGGCAGGCATATAAACTTCAAAATGCTGCTGTGCCAAAATTATACAAAGGAGCTCTTGTTCAATGACTGAATTTTCACAACTTCTGAGTTGTGGTGAACTTCTCAGACAAATAGCAAACAGGATGATTGACTTGATTATCATCTGGCTGTATCAGTACAAGCTGGCATTGACAGCTAAGGCAAAGGGCCTTGAAAAATCAGGTGCCCTTAACACAGGTAGGCTGCACAGCACAGATTTTTCTTCACAAAGGACCCTTGCACTCTCCTGTCTCATTCCAGCAGTCTCCCTTCTACGAGTATAGGAGGTCTGTTAAGGGGACCAGTAAGGTAGAATACCCAGGAACAAACTAATAGCAGTATCCGATTACCCTGAGGATCCTCTGGAGAATTCAACGATAGGTCAGGGTGGGAAACCACCTGATCACCTCCACTTTGGCCTTAGGAGGGGTAACATAAACTTGACCCACAACATATCCCAAATATTGGACTTGGGCCTTAATGAAGTCACACTTATCAAGAATGACTACTAAGCCAGCCTCCTGCAGATGCACAAACAGAGCCTCCACATTATTAAGGTGGTCATACCAGTTAGTGTCACAGATCATCACATTTTTAATACAAATGACAGTGTGGCACACCTTCTACTACTATGTCCATCAATTGCTAGAAATGGGCCAGGACATTTTTGAGGCCATAAAGGATGACCTGGCTCTGATACACAGCACCATTTGCCACAAAGCTAGCAATGTCTTTGGCCCAGTCAGTCAGGGGGACTTGCCAATAGCCCTTGACATGATCAATTTTCATTATGAAGGTGGCTGCCCTAATTCAGTCCACAGAATCATCTATCCTAAGAAGGTGATAAGTGTCAACCTAAGACAGAGAATTTACCTTTCTGAAATCTAAACAAAACCTAACCTGGTCATCAGGGTTAGGCTGGAGGGTGATAGGAGAACTCCACTTACAATAGGTCCATTTGATTAGACCATTATCCAGTATGTACTTCAAATCCTCCTCCAGCAGCTGTTGTTTATGGGGATTTACATGATAGGGAGCCAGTTTGACAGGGGCAGCAACCTCTATATCAATATCATGTTCAACAATTGCCATTTTCCCTGGGACACTGCTGAAGACCGAGGGGTATTTTCCGAAACAGCCTAACATCTCACATTGGCACCCTGGACCCAAGTGACTCAGTTTTTCTTTTAGGAGCTGGGCACTATTCTGCTCCCATTACTCTACAGGCACAGTCTGCTCGGGACAAAAATTATCAGGTTCTTCTCCATCATTTCCCAGAAATAAAACTAAAGGCACCTCTTCCATAGCTGAAACTAAAGGGGTTGGCTGGCTATTCTTATAGTAATAAGAATAGCCAGAGCTGAGTCCACTTCTGCCGATCAAGAGCAGCAACCACATAATCCAATTCATCCGCTTGCTTCTCTACTAAGTAGGGACTGCTGTAGCATGCAGACAGCGGCTATCCTTGGACCAGGAGCAACACCAGCACCTCATCCCTTGAGTGAAACTCCAGTACTTGACCTTCCAGTCATAGTACACCTTCATGTTCTTCTGAGCCTGGCCCAGGTGCGACTGAGCCAACTTGAGAGTTTTCAGCAGATGTTCCTGTGTACATATCACCATTCCCAATAAGGATTCCGGCAAGCCTGAACTGGGACAGTGCACACAGTCACTGAAAATGAGCTGATTTGGAAAGAACCCCAACGACTTAGTAGGTGCCTCTTGCACAACAAACATCACATACAGGACTGCCTCATCCATCCCAATCCTTATATCCTCATCATGGTCTACACAGAAGGCCCTCAACATGGCTCCTTGTGACTGAGGGAGGTAGTCACCAGGGAGAACATGCCTAATCCCCCACTCAGTCATTGTTTGAGCAAACAATTTCAAAATGAAACTAGTCCCTTGGTCTGACTGTATCTCAGAAGGCAGTATAAAATAGATAAAGAAGCTTAACAAGGCCCTAGAAGGTGGAAGATGACCCACTATATCAGTAAGAACCCTGTTGAAGGGAGGGGCAACTGCCAGGATGGGGTGGAGAGGTGCCACCAGTGGCATTTCATTTGGCCTGCCCACCACTTGACAAGTGTGGCAGCACCTAAATACAGTAGCAACACTACCAGCCATGCTAGGCCACCAGAAATTTTTCTGCAGTCTCTCCACTGTCTTTCAAATTCCAAAGTGCCCAGCCATTGGGCCCTCATGTGCCAGTAGCACCAGTGCTTGTCTAAACTTAGAAGGCACTATAACTTGGAGTAACTCTCCTCTGTCCACCTCTCTCCACTGGCAATACAAAATTTTATTCAACAATACAAACTCCTTCTGACCTTTCACCTTTTCACTACACTCACCCACCATGACAAACTTCCTGTCCCTCTGCTACTCCTCAATTAATTCACCAGGCTCAACTTCATCAAGATCCTTTGGAACAACAGGGTCAGGTGGCAGTGGCAAAGCTGACACTCTAGTCCCCTGCAAATCCACCCTTAAATATACAGAAATATCCCTCCCTAAATATGCCTTCACCTGGACTCACTCAGCACCACATCTATGCTCTCTGAATTTTCACTAGCTACTGCTTGAGCAAAAAGAGAAGGGGATCCATGCCACCAGGAGGATGCACACAAGCCAGAACATATGATGGGGGAGAAGAGGGAAGGGGGTGTGAGAGACCTGCTTCTAGCCTGCTGGATGCTCTAAGCATACATTGCTCTCTCACTCTCTCTGATCACTTATGTTTTGAAAACTCGAGGGACATTTTGGGGGCTGGGGAAAAACAAACTACACCATGGGGAACAGCAACTCTTCATCTAGACATCCCTGCAGTCTCAACTCTCAAAAAGGACTTGAAAATTGAGTGGGGAAGAAACACTTTAAATTTATACAAGTTTTACTGTAACTTCCTGGCTTGTTCCTCTACCCGCCAGTGATGCATCCACGTCCTGTGCTCCCCCTTGTCTCTCTCTCTCTTCCTCTCTGTTCTGTCCAT
>NW_026973692.1:385000-400000 GCF_035594125.1 Scylla paramamosain | reverse complement strand
TCTCTCTCCTTTCCCTTCCCTCCTTTGTCCCTTATCTCTGACAGATAAGGGGGAGGGGAGGTGACAGGGTGGGAGGTTTGAGACAAGACAAAAGAGGAATGAACATAACAAGAGAAGGAGAGTACATGAAGCAAGGAAGTGGAAGAAGGATAAAGGAGAATGATAGGAGGACAGGGAGAAAGTTGAAAGAATAAAAATAAGCAGCAAGAGTGAAGAGTGAGTGAAGAATTAGAGGAAGAGAGGAAGTATTGAGAAATTTCTCTCTCTCTCTCTCTCTCTCTCACACACACACACACACACACACACACACACAGAGAGGGGGGAGAGAGAGAGAGAGAGAGAGAGAGAGAGAGAGAGAGAGAGAGAGAGAGAGAGAGAGAGAGAGAGAGAGAGAGAGAGAGAGAGAGAGAGAGAGAGAGAAACAACACACACACACACACACACACACACACACACACACACACACACACACACACACACACACACACCATGCACAGTATTGCATCTCTTGCTATCTTCCACCACTATTTTCTTGTTAACTGCTCTTCTGATCTTGCTAACTACAAGCCTCTTCTCCTCTTGCAGCCTTGTTGCACAAGACTTTCTTCTTTCTCTCACTCCTATTCTGTCCACCTCTCTAATACAAGAGTTAACCAGTATTCTCAGTCATTCATCCCTTTCTCTGGTAAACTCTGGAACTCCCTTCCTGCTTCTGTATTTCTTCCTTCCTATGACTTGAACTCTTTCAAGAGGGAGGTTTCAAGTAACTTACCTGTTTTTTTTTTTTTTATCATTCTATCTGACATCTCTATGGCATTAAGTGGGCCTTTCTTTGTATTCAAAATTTTTGTTGCCCTTGGGCAGTGGCCCTTCTACACGAAACACAAACACACACACACACACACACACCAGAGCGACTTAATGGTCTGGGATACACAGGACACTAGAGGACATGGGAAGAGGCTGAAGAGGAGTGCTTGTAGAAGAGATGTCAAAAAGTATAGTTTCCCATATAGAAGTATTGATGTATGGAACAGTCTGGATGAGGAGATAGTAAATGCAGAAAGTATACATGGATTCAAGGCTAAGTTGGATGCTAAAAGATATGCAGATGGGACGGCACGAGCATAGCTCTTTTCCCATAAAGCACAACTAAGTAAACACACACACAAAAATTTTGTTTTCAGAAAATTTAAGATGAAATATCATAATTTATTTTTTTCCACAAAACAGCCTTGTAAAATAGGGCTGCTTCTCATACAGATGTGTCTAACATGCCAGCAAATATAGTACAGTAACATCCCTCTCATCCGGCATTCGAGTATCCGGCAGCTTCAAGTATCCAGCACATTTTTCCCCGAGCCTTAAAATCAATAAAAAATCAATGTGTACTCATAAAATCGATTAAAATTCCCACGCGAAGCATACTTTGTCCCCTCGCCACCAGAGCGCACTGCTTCGCGCCACCCGCGGCCCACTGCACTGTGTTTACTCAGTGACTCAGTCCCGCGTGTGCACTGTTTATCCCCTGACACCTTCATCATGCCTAAAGTTGTAGAAAAGAGGAAGCGTGTTATGCTTACACTTGAGCAGCTGATCAGATCAGCTGCTGATTAAGATCAGCTGATCTTTGTTATGGTAAGATGTGTGAGTGTAGGGTGGTGATTGTGGACATAATTTCACTTCTATTCAAGTATCCGGCATGTTGGCGGTCCCGTTGATGCCGGATAAGAGGGATTTTACTGTATATAAAGGTCTTAAAGGCATGGAACCCAAGCTAAGTGGCAAAGGAAAGCAAACATGGGAGAAGATGAATCTCTCCAGCTTCTAATGTTATATATGGATGAAGTCTATATACTGAGAAAAAATTTCAAGAATGTCAGTGTATCTAAAAAGAAACAATATATATAGGAGAAGATTATGGCTAACAAGTAGCCTCATGCTGATGGTGCAAGGCAAGGGTTTGTTTATCTTTAGAAAAACTGATTGTAACGCATACAAGTTTACACCATCTTTGTCCATCCATCCTTTTTCATGAAAATGTACAAAAATACCTGATGGGAATTTTATTTTAAGTTTAGTTTTGCACTTGAAATGATGGTACCTTATTACTGGCAATACATTCAAGATATTTTATTCATTACATTTGTATATCACCATCTCAGACTGAAATTTGGGGATTATCTTATCTGAAAGTTGTTTTATCCGCTGAAATATATGGTACTTGATTCCTTATACTAAAGGACAAAACATAAGCTGCCATTTATTACTAATTTATAGTTTCTATATTTTCTTTGTTTTTATGTATTTGGAGGAGAGACACACTAGGTACACAGTAATTTGATTTTTGAAATAAAGTAAATGTGATCCCACTGATGAGTCTCGATGTAAACACAATTTTCGGCTTTGTCAGAAGTAATCCTGAGCCACATGTAGCTCTCTCAATGACCCACAACGTCATCACTACTGCACATCCGCATTTTCCCAGTAGCAAGATGTCTAAGCATTATGATCACCTTCATTTCGGGTAGCTCCTCTCTGTGCCACTCTGTAAGGCTTCCCTCACTAGATCAGTGACAAAGAGAATACCTGCACAGTCTAAACAACATCTTCTGATGAGTTCTGTGTCACTAAGTTCATTCTGTACATCCTTCCTGGATAAACAATTTCTGAACTGAAGATGTTATGGAGCAGCCATCTTGGCAGTGGAAGCATCTGTCATAAGCCACTAAGACAGGATGAACAAGTGTCCAGGAATGGATTAATCCATTTTACATTGATTCCTATGGCAAAAATAGTTTGTTTCCAAACATTTCAGATTTCGAACAGCATTCAGGAATAAATTAAGTTCAAGAATTGAGGGTCCACTGTGTATATATATATATATATATATATATATATATATATATATATATATATATATATATATATATATATATATATATATATATATATATATATATATATTTACGGTCAGCGACATTCACAATTAGAACTCCTGCTGACATGAGTGTCACATTGCACAAACTGGTAACTCACTCCTCCTTGATGTGAAAAATCTCTGCAAGGAGAAAATAACTACATGGCAACTTAGGTTAGTCCCTCATATGTGTTTTGAAAGCACAGAATAATGGATTCAGTGTTTGACACATTGGCATAAGGGAAAGTTATCTTTTGTGATCACTCCTTGCTTCAGCTAACATAATGGTTATGTTTGTTTTAAAGAAAGTGTTCTAATAAGGTGAAATGTGATGGCTGGAAAATATACAGGCCAATTCCACTATTTTTTGTCACCTCTTCTCTCAGTTCTTTGTTTTCTTTTTCTCTTTCCATCTCCCTCTTCATCTCTGTTATATCACTGGATATCTCCTTTACATTGTTACCACCCACTTCTCTTTCTTCCTTCCACATCTTTATCATCACTGTTAAGCTACATATTTCCTTTCATATTTTCACATTTTCTTCTTTAATTTTCCAAATTCATTTATTTGGATGAGCTATGTTGAGATCCTCTTCCTTGAAGCCCTCAAAAATATTTGGGTTCAAGCCAGCTGCCATCTTCCCTGCTGATATCACCAACTGCCAGTGCAAGGGATAGAGAGTCCAGTGTGTGTGTGTGTGTGTGTGTGTGTGTGTGTGTGTGTGTGTGTGTGTGTGTGTGTGTGTGTGTGTGTGTGTATTTACATAGTTATATAGTACAAGGTTCGAGCACGGCTCATAGTGTCCTCTCTCCTTGTCTATATTTATCCAACATTTCCTTCAATTTATGTATGTTTGGTGCTGTAACAACCTCTTCATTTAGACCATTCCAGATATCCACAGTTCTATGTGGAAAACTGTACTTCTTGATGTCCCTCAAACACTGACTTTTTTCTGATCTTCTTTGAGTGCCCTCTTGTCCTTCCAGCTCCATCTTCTTCCAGCAACAACAGGTCCTGTTGTCTATCTTCTCACTGCGGTTAACTATTTTATACATCATTATTAGATATCCTCTTTCTCTTCTAATTTGTAAAGTTTGCAGCCCCATTTCCTTCAACCTCTCTTTGTATGTTAGGTCTTTCAGCTCCAGTACCATCCCTGTAGCTGCCCTCTGAATTCTTTCCAACTCTTCTTTATATTTTTCTTCATATGTGGAGACCACACCACTACTGCATATTCCAGCCTGGGACGTAACATAGTGGCTATAATTTTTTTCATCATAGTCTTATCCATGTAATGAAATGGCACCCTAATATTTGTTAACATCCTGTATGTCGAGCCAAATATCTTATCTATATACTGTTCTGGGGTCAGGGTATCTTGAAAAACCACTCCCAGGTCTTTCTTCTCATTGCTCCTCATTATTACTTCCTCCCCCATTTTACAGTCCCATGCAGGTCTTCTTTTACTCTTTCCCAATTCCATCACATGGCATTTCTTAGCACTGAATTCTAATTTTCACTTCTTGCTCCACCCATAAATCTTGTCAATATCTCTTTACAACTCCATACAATTAACATGGCTCTTTATTACTCTTAACAATTTTGCATCATCAGCAAACAAATTAATATAACTGGTCAAACCCTCCTGCATATCACTGATGTATATTTAGAGCATAATGGGTGCTAACCCCTGTGGTACTCTGCTTGTTACATTACTCCTATTTGAACAGGTGTCCCTGATCACAGTTCTCATTTCTCTATCCTTTAAGTAGTCTCTCATCCATTTTAGCATTGTCCCTCTCAGTCTTCCTATATATTCTATCTTCCACAATAGTCTTTTATGCAGAACTTTATCAAAAATTTTTTTTGATGTCCAATTACACTGCATCTATCCAGCCATCTCTGTTTTGTACTTCATCTATTACTCTTGTATAGAAACTTGGTAAATTTGTCACACATGACCTTCCATTTCTGAAACCAAATTGGCTATTTGTTTTAACTTCGTTCTCTACCAAATATTTCACCCACTTTTCCTTGATCACTATTTCACAGATCTTGCTCACAATACTAGTTAGTGACACCAGTCTATAATTTAGTGGATCAGTCCTCTTTCCTCCTTTGTGTATTGGCACTATATTTTCTCTCTTCCACTCTCTTGGTACTCTTTTCTCTATCAGTGAGCTGTTAATTACATCCCAAATTGGCTCCACCACTTGTTCTCTACATTCCTTTAGTGTCCAACCTTATACTTCATCAGGCCCCAATGTTTTCCTGATATCCAACTTCTCTAACAATTTGCCAATTTCATGTTCTTGCACCAAGACTTCCCGTAACACCCCCTGCCACACTTCCTCATTTGGGCTCTGTTTTTTTGTGAGTACCAGGTCTAGCATAAATGGTTCCTCCTCCCCTTTGTATCTTGTAAATTCCTCCACCCATCGGTCCATTGTATTCACCATAGGTAACATTTCTTCACTCCACAGTCCAACATTTCCATTAACTTCCATCTCCTTCTAGCTTGCATCTTTGCAGTTAAAGTCTCCCACTAGTAGTATCTTACTGTCCTTCCTTATCATGTTGTCTAGGCACTTCAACACTTCCTTTTGCATTTCCTTGTGTTCCTCCAGCCTCCATGTATTAGTCTTCGGTGGCACATACGTTAATATGATCCTCCTTCTTTCTCTTCCACTGGTCCTGATTGTTATACCTATGAGCTCCACCATGCCATCTCCATATTGCACTTCTTCCACATATATATCATCTCAAACCATTATCAGTACTCTTCCTCTTTCTTTTGCCCTTCTGTCTCTTCTCCAGTAATTATATCCCTCTTCCTTAAAGCTTAAGTAGACTTCCTCTTTTGTCTCGGTTAGGCACAACACATCTGGTCTATTTTCCTTTATGTAATCTCTCACTTCCAGTACATCTGAAAGTAACCTATCTATGTTTGCATACATTACTTTTAATGTACTACTTCTCCCATCACTTGTAGTTTCTCTCCCTGCTGCTGTGGCTCTTTCATTTCTTGTTCCCTTTCCCAAATATACCATTTCCTTAGTCTCGTATCTAGTACCCTCCAATAAATTTTCCTCTTCTTGGTCTCTGTCCTTCTCTCATTTTTTTTCCTTAGCTTCATTTCTCAGATCCCTCTCTTTTTCCCTTTATTCCAAGTTCACATCTCTTTTTACCCAAATATTCTTGTATTCCAAACTTTCAACCAGTTTCCTGGGATCTCATTCTCACTTTTAACAGTGTGTGTGTGTGTGTGTGTGTGTGTGTGTGTGTGTGTGTGTGTGTGTGTGTGTGTTCTGAGATAAAACATATAGTGAACCACACACTGAGAGTTATAATTGGTTGAAAGTTAAGAGATATAATGTTGATAATTGTTGTTATTATTATTGTTATTATTATTATTATTATTATTATTATTATTATTATTATTATTATTATTATTATCATTATTATTATCAATATTATAATGGTAACATTAATAACAACAACAACAACAATAATAATAATAATAATAATAATAATAATAATAATAATAATAATAATGATAATAATAATAATAAAAATAATAATAATAATAATCTCACACACACACACATATATAGAAAAAAAAAAGGTGTACAGAAACTGGAAAGGCAACAGAGGATAGTGACAAAGATGGTACCAGAATTGAAAGACTTAAGCTATGAAGAAAGACTTGAAGAGATGGGATTACTAACACTACAAGAGAGAAGAGAAAGATTAGACATGATAACAAGTTACAAATTAGTAAACAGTATAGAAAGAACAGACAGAAATGACTTGGTACCACAGATGGAGGAGGGAGAGTGACAGACAAGGGGGCATGGGAATGAAATAAAAAAAGAGTAGATGTTCCAGCGGCATCAAGAAATACAGCTTCCCGTATAAAACTATTGAAATCTGGAATGATTTGAAGGAAGAGGTGATTGTGGCAAACAGTGTAAACCTGTTTAAAGAGAAACTCAATAAATGTGGTTATGGAGACATGACAAAATGAACTTTGGCTTGTGCCCTGTACAATATAACTAGGTAATTACACACACACACACACACACACACACATAAAGGCACTGCATAGTGTAGTGGTTACTATGCTCAGCACACAACTAAGGAGGCCTGAATTCAAGTTTTAAAAGTGATGAGGTTGATGGTTGAGCCTCTTAAATGTGTGGCCCCTGTTCACTTAGCAGCATGTAGGTGCAAGATAAGCCAGGTGGTTGTGACTTCATTGTTTACCTTGTGTGATGTGTGAGTGGTCTCAATCATACCCAAAGATTGGTCACTGTGAGCTATGAGTCCTTCCTGTAGGGGATGAGGTGTATACACACACACACACACACACACACACACACACACACACACACACACACACACACACACAGTACAAGAAGTGCTATGAAGAAATTAAGAAACTCAAGGAAGAGAACAAAGAGTTAAAGAAAACTTTGCAAGAGAGAGAGGTTAGGGTTGGAGAAGTGAAAAAGTTAGTGACAGAGGGAGTCAAAAGTTGGAAAGAGAAAGAACAACAAAAGTTGGACACAGAGGAGATAATAAGGCAACAGCAATAGGAAAACAATAAGGATATAGAAAAGACAGTGATTAAAATAATAAAGGAAAAAAGTAATCTTGTGAAAGACACAGTACAGAGAAAGATATGTGTGGTGATATTTGGGGTCAAGAAGAACCTACCCATGAAAATAGCTAGAGAGAAAGAAGTTAAAAGGGCTAGGGAAATTATAGCAGAAGTGGCATGGGGAGGAGAGGGATAGTGAAACAAATTGAAGAGGTTTACAGGATTGGAAAGTATGATGAAAACAGAACAAGACCAATGAAAATAAGATTCATGTCACAAACAGCAGCAGAACATGTCTTGCAAACAACAGGAAAATTGGCAAAAGTAGAGGGAATGAAGGAAATATGGATAAAGAGACATGTACAAAGAAGAGAGAAGTAAACTGAAAGAATTGAGAGTATAGGCCCAGTCAAAAAATGAGGAGAGAACACAGGAACAAGCAAGAAGATTCACCTGGAAAGCTGCAGACACAAAAGTGAGGAAATGGTGGCACAAAGATACCATGCATTAGTTTAAAGATTATGTATACTAATGTAGATGGTTTGGTGTCAAGCCTATTGGAACTTAAGACTACTTAAAGAACAATAAACCAGATGTGGTATGTTTGACAGAAACCAAACTAAAATAGGAAATAAAGTTGGGATCTGAAAAGGAAGGATATAGCACATGGAGGAGAGACAGAAAAGGAAAGGGAGGAGGAGTGATGATATTGGTAAAAGAAGATATTGTTGTTAAGGAAATGGAATATGGTGATGGAGTGGCAGAAACTTTTGAGTGCTGTGATTAAGATCAAAGGAAGTGAAAAAAGGAAAATAATTGTGACATAGATACAGCCAAAAACTAATGCATGGAAGACCAATAAATTTAAAAGTATGCAACTAGAAACAAAAAAATAGCAAAGAGGAAATGATAAGGAAAATTGTCAAAGTGCTCTTAGTAGGTAACTTCAACACTAAAGGAATTAACTAGGAGGAGATGGAAGTGAAAGAAAATGTTGGATCATGGAGCGATGAACTAATACAAACCATGATGATGAATACAATGAGACAATGGGTGTACAAGCCTACAAGATGTAAAGAAGAAGAAGAACCATCACAATTGGACTTATTGTCTACAAAAATGCCAGAAAATAGACCAAGTATACACTGTCTGAGTCCAATGGGAAGAAGTGGAAGTGTGGTAGAAATGGTACCACAAGAGGAAATGGTGTTGCAGAGGAAAGAATAATACAGAAATGGGAGACAGAACTATGCTAAGGCAAACTTTGCAGAGCTTAATAAATTCTATGGAAAAATGAACTGGAAAGAGCTATTTGAAAGTAAAGTAGTGCAAGAAAAATAAGAGATATTTTTGAGCAAGTGTAGAGAGGGGGTGCAACAGTTTGTGCCAAGTTATAAAGTGAAAATCAGGAAACATGAATGGTATAATGCCAGGTGAGTAGAAGCAAAAAAGAAAAAGGACAGAGCATGAAAGAAAATGATGAGACAACTGAACAGAAATACTAGGAAAGAATACAGAAAGGCAAGGAATGAATATAGTATAATAAGAGAATCAGAAAGAAACTTTGAGAGTGATATAGTAAGAAAACTCTTCTACAGATACATAAACAGGAAAATTAAACATGGGGATGGCATAAACAAGTTAAAAAGGGAAGGAATAATTTATGAAACTACTGAGGAGATGAGTGAACTAATGAATGGGAGTTTTCAATACGTGTTTACAAAGGAAACCAAGTTTGTGGCACTGAAAGTGGTATCACAGAATGAGGAAATACATGAGATACAAGTAAAGAGACAATAAATCAAGAAGCTGCTGGAAGAGCTGGATGTTAGAAAAGCTATGGGACCAGATCAAGTAAATGGATGGATATTAAAAGAATGCAGAGAACAAATGGAAGAACCTATATGGGATATAATTAAGAGCTTGTTGAGAGAAGGAAAAGTACCAAGGGAATGGAAACAAGCTAACATAGTGCCAATACACAAAAGGGGAAATAAAATAGAACCATTAAATTATAGATTAGTGTTACTAACAAGTATTGTAAGCAAGCTTTGTGAAATAATAAAGATAGATTGGTGGATTATCTAGAAGATGAAAAGATAATTACAGAAAAGCAATTTGGATTCAGGAAAGGGAGATCCTGTGTCACAGATCTACTGAGCTTCTATATGAGATTAATAGATGGAGCGCAAGATAGGGATGGATGGGTTGATTTGGTATACCTGGATCTCGAAAAAAGCATTTGATAAAAGTTCCCCACAAAAGTCTTATAAGGAAGTTAAAGAATGAAGGAAGACTAAATGGAGGAACATTAAGATGGATGGAGGATTATTTAAAGTGGAGGGAAATGAGAACAGTAATCAGACATTAAGAGTGAGGCAAGGTACTGGGCTGCCCCGGTGAGTCCTCAGGTGGTGGCCCAGAGCAGAGGCTTAATTCAAGTTGGCGCAAAATGACTAGTGAGGTACAGCAAGGATATTTGTTGGCACCTATTATGTTTCAAATGTATGTAAATGATATGACAGAGGATCTAAATAGTTATATAAACTTGTTTGCTGATGAAGCAAAAATTATGAAAATAATAAAGGATGAAAATGACTGCAAGGAGTTAAAAAAGGATATTGACAAGATACATGCATGGAGCCAAAGATGGAAACTAGAATTTAATGCAAGAAAATGCCATGTGTTGGAAATAGGAAAAAGTAAAAAGAGACCTTCATGGAAGTACAAAATGAGAGGAGAAATAATAATGAAAAGTAATGAAGCAAAAAAATTTGGGGGTAATGATTCAGGGCATACTATCACCTGAAAGACACATAAACAGGATATTCAACTCTACATACAGCTTGTTAACAAACATTAATGTGGCATTTAACTATTTAGATAAACAAATGATGAAGAAAATTATAACAAGCATATGTCCTAAATTGGAATATACAGTAGTAGTTTGGGCTTCACACAGAAAAAAAATATCAGGAAACTGGAAGGAATACAGAGGATACTCATGAAAATGGCTATGAAGAAAGACTTGAAGAGATGAATTTACAAACACTACAAGAGAAAAGAGAAAGAGGAGACCTGATAATAATGTATAAATAAGTAAACAATACTCGTATAGAAAGAACTGACAGAAATGACCTGGTACCACAGATGCAAAATGAAGAGAGAGAGAGATGAGCGGACATGGTAAGAAAATAAAGAATAGTGGATGTTCAAGTGACATCAAGAATTGTAGCTTCCCGTATAGAACTATTGAAATCTGGAATTCTTTGAAGGAAGAGGTGATTGCAGTAAACAGTGTACACATGTTTCAAGAGAAACTGGATAAATATGGTTATGGAGACAGGACAAAATGATCTTTGGCTCATGCCCTGTACAATACAACTAAGTAAATAAACACACACATGCACACACACACACACACACACATACACCTTATATGAAGTAAAGAGACTGGACTCTCTATCCCTTGCACACACACACATATATGCATATACACACATTCCAATCTCTCTCTCTTTCTCTCTCTCTCACACACACACACACATTTTAAAATCTGGATATTACAAATGTGGC
The DNA here is from genome assembly GCF_035594125.1 of Scylla paramamosain. NCBI lineage: Eukaryota > Metazoa > Arthropoda > Malacostraca > Decapoda > Portunidae > Scylla > Scylla paramamosain. Next base: position 388,900 of record NW_026973692.1, on the reverse strand, counting down.
TCAACTTGTAAAAATGTAAAAAAAAAGTAAATATAGGTAAATAAAAACAAATAAATTGGTCTTGATCTGCCTCCCTCTCTTTCTCTTATTTCTTCTTTTCCATTCCCTATCCTCACGCCCTTCTCTATTTTTTTTAATTTTCAAGGAACTATTGTGTGTGTGGAGGTGGATGGGTGCACTCCAAGAAATGTGGCATGAACCACTGGATGAGCTTTGTGCATGTGTAAGAATGAGAGAGAGAGAGAGAGAGAGAGAGAGAGAGAGAGAGAGAGAGAGAGAGAGAGAGAGAGAGAGAGAGAGAGAGAGAGAGAGAGAGAACATAAGAACATAAGAAATAAGGGAAGCTGCAAGAAGCGACCAGGCTTACACGTGGCAGTCCCTGTATGAAACACACCTACCTATTTCCATCTGTTATCCCCATCCATAACCTTGTCTAATCTTCTCTTAAAGCTCTCTAGTGTCCTAGCACTAACAACATGATTACTGAGTCCGTTCCACTCATCTACCACTCTATTTGAAAACCAATTTTTTCCTATCTCCTTCCTAAACCTAAATTTTTCAAGCTTGAATCCGTTACTTCTTGTTCTACCCTGGTTGCTGATCCTAAGAATTTTTCTTACATCTCCCTTGTTATAACCCTTATACCACTTAAAGACTCCTATCAGGTCCCCTCTTAACCTACGTCTCTCTAGAGAATGTAAATTTAACAGCTTCAACCTCGCCTCGTAAGGAATACTCCTCATCCCCTGTATCCTTTTAGTCATTCTCCTCTGTACTGATTCTAATAGACCTATATCTTTCCTGTAATGTAGGGACCAGAACTGCACCGCGTAGTCTAGCGCCAAGTATAACTTTAATATTACTTCTGGCCTTCTACTTTTAACACTCCTAGAAATGAATCCTAGTACCCTATTTGCCTTGTTTCTGGCTTCTATGCATTGTTTCCCTAGATGGAGTTCAGAGCTAACTATAACTCCTAAATCTTTCTCGTATCCTGTACCTACCAGAGTTTGGTTGTTTAATGTGTACCTATTGTGTGGGTTTCCTCTACTTACGCTAAGCACTTTGCATTTATTGATATTAAATTGCATTTGCCATCTATCCGTCCATTCATTCATTCTATCTAAGTCTGCCTGCAAGGCGATGGCATCCGATTCTGACCTAATTAATCTACCTATCTTTGTGTCGGAGAGAGAGAGAGAGAGAGAGAGAGAGAGAGAGAGAGAGAGAGAGGAGAGAGAGAGAGAGAGAGAGAGAGAGAGAGAGAGAGAGAGAGAGAGAGAGAGAGAGAGAGAGAGAGAGAGAGAGAGAGAGAGAGAGAGAGAGAGAGAGAGAGAGAGAGAGAGAGAGAGAGAGAGAGAGAGAGAGATTGTGATGAAAATAAAGCAACAAATATGGTGATCAAGCAGTTCAGATTATCATCTTCACCAAACCATATTCAGGACTTAAATCTGTTACATGTTTTTCACTTAGTTTTACTCAACTTAATAAAAATAAATGAATTACTTAATTGCATAACTAGTCATCTTTAAATCATCATTGACATATTCATAATAATCATCATCATAAATTGGTCAGGGATCATCTGTTATAGCCTCAGTGGTGGCCACTTCCAGGTAAACAAAGATATTATCAATCACCACAATTGTAGTGAGTTCATGTAAATTACAATAGTCTACTATGTAAATGAAGACTGATACCTGGTTAGTTACAATTTCTTGTGTTTTATGTTGCTTTCTGGTCCCAAAAATCCTTCATTAAATACAGTTCAGACACAAAATTTGTCTAAAATTTGTTTTTTAAAGCTTTTCCTGCTGTTGGTTATATGTGGAAATTTACCATCTGTACAGAGTGTACTGGTGAGCATGAAAGGAACAATGTATATTTTCTTGCAATTTAGAATCTGCATGATGTTGGATTAAATTTTTGCATAATTTATCCGCTCACACAATCACAAATTTCATTAATGACAAATCCATCATTAGCAAGGATCAACAGTTCTTTATAATATTCTAGATCCTCATTATATTTCAATGGAGATTTTTAAAATAAGAACAAAGCTCACTTACTTATTATAACTATTTTTCTACATCTAATGATAAGAAACATACAACAATAAAAGATGCTACAGAGATGGATATAAGCATAAAATATTGTTATGTAATTTACATATGCCATGCAGATATATGCAAATGTGTAGTCTTGAGGGAAAAGGAAATAAGACAGGTATGTAATCTCACGTTATGTCACAATATAAATTGTTTACTATACTGTTGGTAAATAGCCTTAGTTGTATTTTTGTCTGATGTGATCGTAAGCTTGTTTTGCTCAAGAGTTTGTTTTTATTGAGCAAAAACTCCTTAAGACACTGCACTGTGCCTCTAAACTCAGTATGTGTTTGGAGTTACCATCAACGTATCACACTACTGGTAAGACTGTGTTTATAACTGTATAAATCTTTCATCCAGGCCTATTATTTATCACTACTGTTGGTGTCATTACCAAGTGTCATAAAATGATGAGGGTGTTATCAGCTTATAACAGACACAGATAAAAAAAAAAACTACACAATTATGACAATCATGAAAGAAAGATAAAGATATACTAAGTAACTGATTTATGGCAAAAATGCTGAAGAAACAAAAGTTTAGATATCTAACTTTAGCATAAAATATAAAAGAAAATTAAAGAAATCATTTGGATGGACAAATTAGAGAAACTATCAAGGAGTGCCATAACAAAAGAGAAAAGGTCTGCTGTCCCTTGGCCTTAAGCCACAAAAACCAGAGAAAAGTTAGCCACCAATTAGCACTACACTCATCATCCAGGAACTTTTCACACATCAAATGAGTTTCAACATGTGCAGCAGTGATATTGAGTTAAAAAAAAGAAGGATATACATAAGATCATGCTAGATATTTCTATATGAAAGGCATTATTAGAGATGAAATAGCAGACAGATCACATATTTGAGCTCTATTTCTTTTTTAAGTTTTAAAAAACAAACAAGAGAGCTCTGATACACAAAACCTCATGTTGATGCTTTATAACAATGCTATATGTCAAATTACAAAATAATATAGTATCTGGTGAACATGGGTATTCTTTTTATAAAAAACTTAGCTTGCCACTTGTAACAGCTTGCATTAGTTTAATTCATTTCAACTGAAAAGAATTTTGGGTAGAAGTAGGTTCTTTACATGACTATGAATTCAAATTGCCTGAAGCCATATATAACAATATAACAAGGATCTAAAACATACAATTCATGTCTGCATATATATATATATATATATATATATATATATATATATATATATATATATATATATATATATATATATATATATATATATATATATATATATATATATATATATTATATATTATATATATATACTCGTATATATATATATATATATATACCATATAACTTTTAAAAATGGAGATTTTCTACCATGCCCACATCTAATCTCTATCTACATGTATGTATCTCAAATGTACTCTATATGTGGCTACATTATAATAAGAAGAGGACTGCATCCACCTATTCCCAAAATTTTGAAAATTTGATTCTAAGCACAAAATAGCCACAGATTAAAATTATTTATTGAAAAGCATTCTGAATTCCAGTATTCACCTTATATAATATACAAATGGAAAATATGATAATCAGTTATCATTCCCTTAAATGCATTAAAGTTCATATCTACTTTCACTAGATAAAATATATCACATGCAATATGACTTTCCTTACCTGGATCATGTCACATTCTGCTGAAATACATCTTTCAGTTAGTGGGGTAATAGCTTAATACATCTAATGAAGTAAGTTAAACATTGGCTTGGGAAAACACTTGTTGGTGCTTACATGACTGCACCTCCTTCTGTCATCTGCTT